>NC_068453.1:13187257-13384757 GCF_023373465.1 Oncorhynchus keta
CTAGATGGGGAGGAGAGGGGGGGTGGAGGAGAGGAGGAGCATGGCGGGAGAGGGGGGGTCTGTGTGTGTGAAGACCACCGCTGAGCAACAGCCTAAAGTCAACAGATGCCCAGGTGTGTTTCGTCAGTGGTTTCAAAGACTCAGTTTGTTGGAGCAGGCTGTGGATTTGATAAACTGTGTGATGTGGTTTCGATCAAAGTATCTGCTAAATGACCGTATTAGTAGCAGTAGAAAACTTTAATATCCAAAACACAAGGGGGGAAATTAAAGTCAATGAAGCAAGATAAATAGATAAGGACATTATATATTCAATAGTGTAGATTGCGTTTCTTGTGCTACAGCCTTCTTAACTGCAGAGTTGAACTCAAGAGGGTGGACACAGAGTAAGTACTGTACATGTAATTGCAACAGTATTGAATGAGGCTTTATATTTTATTTGAAGAAGGTTCAAGTTCTTGCTAAGTGTTTCTATCCTCTCCGGTGTACCAAAGTTCAGTTACTGCAGAGCCGAGGCAGAGGTAGTTTCGTGCTTTTGTGCTTTTTTTCCTACCCTTTTGCTTTGATGTTGATTTTCAATAATCTTTTATAAAAGCGGCTTAGGGAATTGGGTTACATCAAATTCTATTCCGGAGGAAAATAAAAACAATGACAATAAACAAAACAATTATGATCCAAAATACACTTGAGATGACAATTACTGTGTAGCTATGTTACTGTGTAGCTATGTTACTGTGTAGCTATGTTACTGTGTAGCTATGTTACTGTGTAGCTATGTTACTGTGTAGCTATGTTACTGGGTATCTATGTTACTGTGTAGCTATGTTACTGTGTAGCTATGTTACTGTGTAGCTATGTTACTGGGTAGCTATGTTACTGTGTAGCTATGTTACTGTGTAGCTATGTTACTGGGTAGCTATGTTACTGTGTAGCTATGTTACTGTATAGCTATGTTACTGGGTAGCTATGTTACTGTGTAGCTATGTTACTGTGTAGCTATGTTACTGGGTAGCTATGTTACTGGGTAGCTATGTTACTGTGTAGCTATGTTACTGGGTAGCTATGTTACTGTGTTTCTATGTTACTGGGTAGCTATGTTACTGTGTAGCTATGTTACTGGGAGCTATGTTACTGTGTAGCTATGTTACTGGGTAGCTATGTTACTGGGTAGCTATGTTACTGTGTAGCTATGTTACTGTGTAGCTATGTTACTGGGTAGCTATGTTACTGGGAAGCTATGTTACTGTGTAGCTATGTTACTGGGTAGCTATGTTACTGTGTAGCTATGTTACTGGGTAGCTATGTTACTGTGTAGCTATGTTACTGTGTAGCTATGTTACTGTGTAGCTATGTTACTGGGTAGCTATGTTACTGTGTAGCTATGTTACTGTGTAGCTATGTTACTGTGCTAGCTATGTTACTGGGTAGCTATGTTACTGTGTAGCTATGTTACTGTAGCTATGTTACTGTGTAGCTATGTTACTGTGTAGCTATGTTACTGTGTAGCTATGTTACTGTGTAGCTATGTTACTGGTAGCTGTTACTGTGTAGCTATGTTACTGTGTAGCTATGTTACTGGGTAGCTATGTTACTGTGTAGCTATGTTACTGTGTAGCTATGTTACTGGGTAGCTATGTTACTGTGTAGCTATGTTACTGTGTAGCTATGTTACTGGGTAGCTATGTTACTGTGTAGCTATGTTACTGTGTAGCTATGTTACTGGGTAGCTATGTTACTGTGTAGCTATGTTACTGTGTAGCTATGTTACTGGGTAGCTATGTTACTGTGTAGCTATGTTACTGGGTAGCTATGTTACTGTGTAGCTATGTTACTGGGTAGCTATGTTACTGTGTAGCTATGTTACTGGGTAGCTATGTTACTGGGTAGCTATGTTACTGTGTAGCTATGTTACTGTGTAGCTATGTTACTGGGTAGCTATGTTACTGGGTAGCTATGTTACTGTGTAGCTATGTTACTGGGTAGCTATGTTACTGTGTAGCTATGTTACTGTGTAGCTATGTTACTGGGTAGCTATGTTACTGTGTAGCTATGTTACTGTGTAGCTATGTTACTGGGTAGCTATGTTACTGTGTAGCTATGTTACTGTGTAGCTATGTTACTGGGTAGCTATGTTACTGTGTAGCTATGTTACTGTGTAGCTATGTTACTGGGTAGCTATGTTACTGTGTAGCTATGTTACTGTGTAGCTATGTTACTGGGTAGCTATGTTACTGTGTAGCTATGTTACTGTGTAGCTATGTTACTGGGTAGCTATGTTACTGTGTAGCTATGTTACTGGGTAGCTATGTTACTGGGTATCTATGTTACTGTGTAGCTATGTTACTGTGTAGCTATGTTACTGGGTATCTATGTTACTGGGTAGCTATGTTACTGTGTAGCTATGTTACTGTGTAGCTATGTTACTGGGTAGCTATGTTACTGTGTAGCTATGTTACTGTGTAGCTATGTTACTGTGTAGCTATGTTGCAAATAGGTTACCCCCATTTAGTGCACAAATAACAACTTATTTCCTGTCATAACAGTTTCTGTTACTGTCAAGGTCTACTTGTGTCACGACTTCCGCCGAGGTCGGCCCTTCTCCTTGTTCGGGTGGTGTTCGGTGGTCGACGTCACCGGCTTTCTAGTCACTACCGATCCATTTTTCTGTTTCGTTGTGTTTTGTCTGATTACACACACACCTGTTTTACATTCCCTCATTACATTCCCTATTTAGCCATCTGACATACATTTCTGTTCTGTCTGTGATTGTTTATGTCGGTCGTTGGTGGTTGTGTTCGTGTTAGAGGTTTGTTGTATGTTCCATTTGTGTAATTTTGCTTTATTCTTTGAGTAAACTCAGTTGGATTACTCCATACCTGTGTCCTGCAACTGACTCCGCTTTCACTCTGCACCCAATCGCTGACAACTTGTACTTGGACAGTTACCTGTAAATAGACTTAAAGTGAACGGCCAAACACATTTACAGAGTTTGTTAGATATCTGCTTTCCATTTAGAAAGCAATAAAGTGTGTGTGTTTGGAGTAGTGTCGCGGAGCGGCAGTCGGCGGGTACGAAGCACATTCACCTCAGCCCAGCTAGAGGTGCTAGAGACGTTCTCCCAGGAGAGACAATGTTCTCGAGTCTTTAAACAATGAATGGGTGACGATTGCCAAGGAAACCATTATATATTATCATTATGTATTTATCGTAGAAACTCAATAAATGACCTGTAGCCCACACATACAGTGCCAGGGTTTGAGAGAGAAAGAGATAGAGAGAGAGAAATGAAGATAGAAAGAGGGTTATTTCAGATGATACAGGGCCTATAAAAGGGATAGTATGTTGAGATTTCAGATTATTATTCAATTGTTTAATTGCACTTTAAATATATGGTACATTAATGGTACTACCTAATCTTAATTCACCTGGGGTGAGTCTGAGGGTAGGGCAGGTGTACAGTCATCATCTGAGACAGACACACAACCAGGTGTAGAGTCATCACAAATGTGTAAGATGGTTAAATGTTTCAGTGTTGCAGATAGAAATATAGTAGATCGATAGCTCTCAATAAATCTCTTAAATTCAATCTCTGAGAATTATGTTTTTAACTGCAAAGTTCTGGAAATGTCATCCCTGACCGTAGATTGCTTTGTATGTTTCTATTTTTAGTTTGGTCAGGGTGTGATGTGGGTGGGTATTCTATGTTGTAGGTCTAGGTTTTCGTTTTCTATGTGTTTGGCCTGGTATGGTTCTCAATCAGAGGCAGCTGTCTATCATTGTCTCTGATTGAGAGCCATACTTAGGTAGCCTGTTTTCCCATTTTGAGTTGTGGGTGATTATTTTCTGGTTAGTGTTTGTTGCACCTGTCAGAACTGTTCGGTTATCGTTTAGTTGTTTTTGTTCGTGTATTCATTCTGGATTAAAAGTATTATGGACACGTACCACGCTGCACTTTGGTCCTCCTCTCCTTCCACCAACGACAATCGTTACAATCCCATCTGAACACATGATCAACTAAATGTTTCTCAACTCCTAGGGAAACAACTGATGATTAGTTGAGTGATTGAATCGGGTGTGTCGGAGTCAATGAATGGGCTGGAGTAAACATGGACTGGAGTTGAGGAACCCCGATCAGAATATTTCAGTGAGGTGGTTTGTTCCATCCTTGTAGCTGTGATCTATTTACGATGGCGCTCTCTTGCCTTGACTCAACAACACTTCTTCCCTCTGCTGAACTTTTCACCCCATCTTATCTGTGTTTTCATGCGATTAGAATTTGGGTGAACCCTGTATTATAACAGTCTTATCAGATGAGCGAAGATGTGTCCCCGTCCACAGGCTGACATTAGAACACACACACACACCAGTTTGGCCAAAGGCTGGCAGATTTTTGGGGGTGTTATTGAATTTTCCAAGAATTTGTTTGCTGTGTTTCCAAAATGCCTGAAGTGCTGAGCTTTTAACCAACATCCAAAGATCAAAGTCAGGCATTTCAAATAGAGGAACATTTCATTTTCATTTCACAGTTCTGTATAACTGGTTTATTATGGCGTGACCAGTGAGTGGTACGCTGTATAAATGTATATTGATTTATGTTTTGAATAAGATGTGCTTGTTGCTATATCACTTCATTTCAAAAGTATATCAGGAAACAAAAGTATCTAATGGACTGAAGTAGGCGACCGAAAGCTGATCAACATTAGAACGATGGATAATTCTAACTCATATTTGAAAATAAATTGGACTTTGTTTCAGATATTTTGATGAGCTTGGCATGTATGTCCTCTTGTGGTTCAATAAGGGTATCACAGCTCTGACATCTTATTTCTGTGTTCCTGGTTTGAACAGGTGATGGCACTGTAGGACTAAGAATAGGCTACTGTAGAGATGTTATCTCTGCTTTTGCGCCCTCTCCTGGCTCGAACATGAAATTGTTTCCTGTCATCTTTCTCACTATGATCTGTATTAGCGGCCTATCTGGAGCATAATAAGAAACATCATAGGGTCATAACAGTTGACACGTCAGGATCTAGGCTAAAATACACCAGAGGTCCCATTAGGGACCATATACAGTGCCCTCGGAAAGAATTCAGACCCCTTGACTTTTTAATTCAATTGTTTTTCCCCCCTCATCAATCTACACACAATGACAAAGCAAAAAGAGGTCAATACATTTTTTAAATCATAAAAAAATATATATATTACATTTACATAAGATTTCAGACCCTTTATTCTGTACTTTGTTGAAGGCCCTTTGGCAGCGATTACTACAGCCTGTAGTCTTCTTGGGTATGACTCTACAAGCTAGGCACACCTGTATTTGGGGAGATCCTCAAATAATTCTCTGCAGATCCTCTAAAGTTCTATCAGGTTGGATGGGGAGCGTTGCTGCACAGCTATTTTCAGGTCTTTCCAGAGATGTTCGATCGGGTTCAAGTCCAGGCTCTGGCTGGGCCACTCAAAGACATTCAAAGACTTGTCCCGAAGCCACTCCTGCATTGTCTTGGCTGTGTGCTTAGGGTCGTTGACCTGTTGGAAGGTGAATCTTCGACCCAATCTGAGGTCCTGGGCGCTCTGCAGCAGGCTTTCATCAAGGATCTCTCTATACTTTGCTCTGTTCATCTTTCCCTTGATCCTGACTAGTCTCCCAGTCCCTGTCGCTAAAAAACATCCCCACGCCATGATGCTTTCACTACCATGCTTCACCGTAGGAATGGTGCCAGGTTTCCTCCAGACGTGATGCTTGGCATTCATGCCAAAGAGTTTAATCTTGGTTTCATCAGACCAGAGAATCATGTTTCTCATGGTCTGTGAGTCGTTAGGTGACATTTGGCAAACTCCAAGCACGCAGTCATGTGCCTTTTACTGAGGAGTGGCTTCCGTCTGGCCACTCTACCATAAAGGCCTGATTGGTGATGGTTGTCCTTCTGGAAGGTTCTCCCATCTCCCATCTCCACAGAGGAAATCTAGAGCTCTGTCAGGAACCATCGGGTTCTTGGTCACCTCACTGACCAAGGCCCTTCTCCCCTGATTTCTCAGTTTGGCTGGGCGGTCAGCTCTAAGAAGAGTCTTGGTGGTTCCAAACTACTTCCATTTAAGAATGATGGAGGCCACTGTGTTCTTGGGAACCTTCAATGCTGCAGAAATCTTTTGGTACATTTGCCCAGAGCTGTGCGTCGACAGAATCCTGTCTTGGAGCTCTATAGACAATTCCTTTGAACTCATGCCTTGGTTTTTGCATTGAGATGCACTGTTAACAGTGGGACCTTATATAGACAAGTGTGTGCCTTTCCAAATCATGTCCAATCAATTCAATTTACCACAGGTGGACTCCAATCAAGTTTTAGAAACATCTCAAGGATAATCAATGGAAACAGGATGCACCTGTGCTCATTTTCAAGTCTCATAGCAAAGGGTCTGAATACTTATATATATATATATATATATATATACAGTGGGGCAAAAAAGTATTTAGTCAGCCACCAATTGTGCAAGTTCTCTCACTTAAAAAGATGAGAGAGGCCTGTAATTTTCATCATAGGTACACAAAATGAGAAATAAAATCCAGAAAATCACATTGTAGGATTTTTCATGAATTTATTTGCAAATTATGGTGGAAAATAAGTATTTGGTCAATAACAAAAGTTTATCTCAATACTTTCTTATGTACCCTTTGTTGGCAATGACAGAGGTCAAACATTTTATGTAAGTCTTCACAAGGTTTTCACACACTGTTGCTGGTATTTTGGCCCATTCCTCCATGCAGATCTCCTCTAGAGCAGTGATGTTTTGGGGCTGTTGCTGGGCAATAAGGACTTTCAACTCCCTCCAAATATGTTCTATGGGGTTGAGATCTGGAGACTGGCTAGACCACTCCAGGACCCCATATGCAGTTGCAAACCATAGTCTGGCTTTTATATGGCGATTTTGGAGCAGTGGCTTCTTCCTTGCGGACCAGCCTTTCAGGTTATGTTGATATAGGACTCGTTTTACTGTGGATATAGATATTTTTGTACCTGTATCCTCCAGCTCCTACACAATATACTTTGCTGCTGTTCTGGGATTGAAGGAGGGAAGCATAGAAAGGAGACTGAACACGTCTCCATCCTATGCGGCATTGCGGCTGATTGGTCCCATGGTGTTTATACTTGCGTACTATTGTTTGTACAGATGAACGTGGTACCTTCAGGAGTTTGGAAATTGCTCCCAAGGATGAACCAGACTTGTGGAGGTCTACAATTTTCTTTCTGAGGTCTTGGCTGATTTATTTTCATTTTCCCATGATGTCAAGCAAAGAGGCACTGAGTTTGAAGGAAGGCCTCCACAGGTACACCTCCAATTGACTCACATGATCTCAATTAGCCTATCAGAAGCTTCTAAAGCCATGACATAATTTTCTGGAATTTCCCAAGCTGTTTAAAGGCACAGTCAACTTAGTGTATGTAAACTTCTGACCCACTGGAATTGTGATACAGTGAATTATATGTGAAATAATCTGTCTGTAAACAATTGTTGGAAAAATGACTTGTGTCATGCACAGAGTAAATGTCCTAACCGACTTGGCAAAAATATAGTTTGTTAACAAGAAATTTGTGAAATGGTTGAAAAACGAGTTTTACTGACTCCAACCTAAGTGTATGTAAACTTTCGACTTCAACTGTATATATAGAGATCAGATATATCAGGGATCCTTGCGTGAAAATGATTGGAACCCCTGGTGTAGGGGTGTGGTATAAAACAAATGATTAGGCCTATAGCTTTCTTGCCACATTAGTTTATTAATAATCCGTGATCAGCAACGGTCAAGAAAGGTTGTAAAAGCAACAGATGCCATCGTCAACATAAACATGGTCCTCCTTGTCTGTGGGCCAACCCAGCGTGACCGGCAGTATTCATACCGTACGGCAGAGGGAGAGATGTGCGGGTGAACGGTCGACGTCACAGCCACAGGCAGCAGAAGGATGGGCGAGAGTTGTGTGTACCTTGCCGCTGCTTCATGGCAATAGAGAGATGGCGTCCGCATCCCGATGAATAAGCAAAAAAAGAAGAGGAAAAGGGATGATGCTGGACCCTACTACGCCTAAAGGGGAAACCGTTCAATTCAGCACATCAGCTATGGAGGGATTCATCTCTCTTTCACAATCATTTCGTTCCAGGGATGTTAACGCCCTTTTCGTGCGTTTTTAAACTCTTCGGTTGATTCCTTCCAACGAAGGAGGTGAGGAGATTGCTATCTGGTAGGCTACATCTGTTTTCTTCCTCCGCTTCTCTGCCCATCTGACGCAGGGGCGAGGAGGAGAGGAGAGAAGGGGAAGAGAGGAGAGGGAGGGAGGGCGATGGCTGCTGGAGGAGGATGCGGGGACACGGTGGAGCAGTGCCGGGCAGAGGTGGAGCGTTTGACCCGTGAGCTAGCGGAGGCGAACCGGGAGAAGATCCGGGCTGCGGAGTGCGGTCTGGTGGTTCTGGAGGAGAACCAGACCCTGAAGCAGCAATATTCGGATCTAGAGGCCGAGCAAGAGGCGCTCCGACAGGAGCTGGAACAGCTACAAGAGGTATCAACCACTTAAAACACGCTATTACATAACACCCTAAGTTAACCATAAACATTGGCCCATGTGATATAAGTTCAGTGCTCCCTGGAAATGTATTCGTAAACATGCATTAATTAGTTAGCCTCAATTCAACTTCATTCGGCCCAAAGCGGGTAGACTACATCCCTTCCAAGGGATGAGTGATGTCAGCGAGATTTGGGCAGGGCCCCCCGCCTCATCCACAGAAGTTGGCACCAGTCAGACACCCCACAGCGGATCTGAGTCTGTCAGAGATACACAGGCCTCAGCAGAGAACTAGGAGGGGACGGAGAGGGCTTTGTTGTCCGAGCAGGGAGTAGCGTAGTAACTTGATGCTATGCGCAAGTCTGACACGCAGGTATGGACTTTCCAAGGTGTGCTACTGATGCGCATTTTGGTGCAATGGAATGTCATCTGTTTGTTGTGGTAGGCTACTTTGCGTGCCTGGATGGGTGTTGTTAATTATGTGTCAAACAGCTTTTGAATGCCTCTTTCAACAGATTTTTAAAGAGATACTGAATTCTGCAATACACTTGAACACCTATGGGGGGAAGTGTTAACCATCTATTCAAAAAGTAGATATGTGAAAGGGAATGGTACTTAGGGAATGGTGTATTATAGTGGTACTATCTGGCTGGCAGACTCACTATGTGGCACACCCACATTTGGGTTAGTCATGTCCTGCTCTAAGATTCACACCTCTAAAATCATCAGAGTCGGACAGTGCTCTCTGCTATCCTCTCTCTCTCTCACTCTTCTCTCTGTCCTCTGTTCTCCTATTCTCCCTCTCTCTCTCTCTCTCTCTCTCTTCTCTCTGTCCTCTGTTCTCCTATTCTCTCTCTCTCTCTCTCTCTCTCTCTCTCACTCTTCTCTCTGTCCTCTGTTCTCCTATTCTCTCTCTCTCTCTCTCTCTCTCTCTCTCTCACTCTTCTCTCTGTCCTCTGTTCTCCTATTCTCTCCTCTCTCTCGCTCCTCTCCATATCCTTTGTTCTCTGTTCAGAATTGGTGTCTGTGTCTCTTCTTCCCCACATCTTCTTCTCTGATTGTTCCCAGTGAACACGTGCTTCACAATAAATCAGTCAGTATTTTCAAATTCACCAGAGTTTGATATAAAAACAAAACAAGATTACAAAGCAAATCAAGAGCATCATGAAGCCTGACAGAACTTGATTTAACCATAATTCTATATTACTGGTCTTATCAAAGCAAGCCTTTTCACCTTTACACTACATATAATAATAATACTTATTTCTCCATCAGACCTCGGTTCAAATAAATGTGTAGTTGAGTATCTGGCGTAAAAGTTGTTTAAAAATCGGAGTATTTGAGTATTTTCAAATGTAAGCATTTTCAAATCCACAGCCAAAACAAATATTTGTTTTAGTATTTTAATGGTTATTTGTATAAACCAAATAGTCAACCAAATACTTATTTCAAATATGATTTTCAAATACCTGGGTGAATGCATGGGAGTGTATTTGAGTCAGTGTATTAGAATTTTTCAAATACTTTCCAAGTGTATTTCCAAATACATCAAAATGGACTCATCTTTTCAAATAAAAATATATAATTTCAATACTTACTTTCCAATGTATGTAAAAGTAAATGAGCTATTTTAAATAGTTTTTCAACCCAAGTCTGTTCTTCACTACCATGTGTAACGATTTTCTTCTTCCTCTGACGAGGACTATGAAATATCAGACCAATGCGCAGCGTGGTAAGTGTCCATAATATATTTAATAAACTGAACACAGAATACAAGAGAAATAAATGAAAGCCGAAACAGTTCTGTATGGAAAACAACTACCCACAACCCATAGTGGGAAAACAGGCTGCCTAAGTATGGTTCTCAATCAGAGACAACGAATGAGAGCTTCCTCTGATTGGGAACCATACCAGGCCAAAACCAGAAATACAAAACCTAGAATATAAAACATAGAATGCCCACCCCAACTCACGCCCTGACCAAACTAAAACGGAGACATAAAAAAGGCACTAAGGTCAGGATGTGACACCATGATTGGTCATTTATTCCTGTTCATTTCAATAATCAATGCTTGCTAATTAGATACTCTGTGCCAAGGTGTAATACATTTTTTACAAATACTCTGTCGATCTGCAACAAACAGTGTTTTCTTTGCCGTTTTCTTTCTGCCGTTGTCTTATGGCAGTATTCATTCACTGGTTTGTTAGCTATAGTACAGACGGGTGTGTCTGTAGGCAGCTGACAATGCATTTACAGTAACTGAAGGTCAGTGTGCGTGTTCGTGTGCGTGTGTGAGTGTGTGTGAACTTGGCGTACATTCTGAAGCGCTATTAGATTGTTTTGGACATGGTGTAGGCAGCCAATAATGAAGGCATGCCTGTGACTTGTCCTGTCCACTCTGCGCATATGTCATCTGCAGTTTAAACCATGTGTATTTAGATGTCAATCAGCTCAGCATTTTCTGCAGTACCCCATCTTCCACTCTCTCTATCTCCACCCCCCACACCTCGTTCTGTTTCCTGTGATACCGTGAAGGACATCACACTGCTTGCTGAAAAGCTATCTATTAACCGGCTCGAGTGGGGACACTTCAGGCTGAGGAGTAAAGTTCACACATCCCCATTTGCTACACCAGCTCCAGGTCTCTCTCTATTGCTCTCTGTCCCCCTTCTCCTCCTCTCCACCCCCTCTCCTCTCCTCTCTCCCTTGGCCATGGCCACTCATCCTTAGAGAAAGTCTTCATCTGGACTAGGCTTCCATCAGTCAGCTCAATACCTAATTTAATCTCAATTAACTCCCATCGATCACTATGTTTCTCAGGCATACCACCGCTGCTGCTACTGGAGAAAGGGCTATACTGATCGCAGAATGATCTATCTAGATTGGACTATTTGTTGACAGTTATCTCACATTGCTGTAATAATAGGTTTTCTTTACCACTTTGAGAAAAGGTCGATGTCCTACTTTTACTAGTCATGTGGATAGTAGTCTTCCACACAGTGGTCTGGTCCAGTTGGTGTTGCAGGGAAAAGGTCATTGTAGCTAGAATTGCCTCATCATCTTCCCTGAGACCTGAAGTAACTGAATAAACTGTCACGTCTTAACCTGAAGCTGAGCTTTGATTGGTTCACTGGGGCTGACAGTTGACTTTGGGGTGCAGAGTTATACTTGAGACATATGGCAGTATGCAGGCTTGGTACCTGCTCAATTGGTAAAGTATCAGGCATCCACTTCTTTAGGTTTTTCTTGATGTGTTGTGATCTGGACTAAACTGTTCCTCATTGCTCATTTAGACCAGGTTCAGTTCAGAAGGAAAGCTACTTTAAGCACAGACATGCATGCTGGAAACAGTCCACCGTGACCACTGTGTTCCCTCTCTGAGCTTTACTGGAAACAGTCCACCGTGACCACCGTGTTCCCTCTCTGAGCTTTACTGGAAACAGTCCACCGTGACCACCGTGTTCCCTCTCTGAGCTTTACCGGAAACAGTCCACCGTGACCACCGTGTTCCCTCTCTGAGCTTTACTGGAAACAGTCCACCGTGACCACCGTGTTCCCTCTCTGAGCTTTACCGGAAACAGTCCACCGTGACCACCGTGTTCCCTCTCTGAGCTTTACTGGAAACAGTCCACCGTGACCACCGTGTTCCCTCTCTGAGCTTTACTGGAAACAGTCCACCGTGACCACTGTGTTCCCTCTCTGAGCTTTACTGGAAACAGTCCACCGTGACCACCGTGTTCCCTCTCTGAGCTTTACTGGAAACAGTCCACCGTGACCACTGTGTTCCCTCTCTGAGCTTTACTGGAAACAGTCCACCGTGACCACTGTGTTCCCTCTCTGAGCTTTACTGGAAACAGTCCACCTTGACCACTATGTTCCTTCTCTGAGCTTTACTGGAAACAGTCCACCGTGACCACCGTGTTCCTTCTCTGAGCTTTACTGGAAACAGTCCACCGTGACCACTGTGTTCCCTCTCTGAGCTTTACTGGAAACAGTCCACCGTGACCACTGTGTTCCCTCTCTGAGCTTTACTGGAAACAGTCCACCGTGACCACCGTGTTCCCTCTCTGAGCTTTACTGGAAACAGTCCACAGTGACCACCGTGTTCCCTCTCTGAGCTTTACTGGAAACAGTCCACCGTGACCAATATGTTCCTTCTCTGAGCTTTACTGGAAACAGTCCACCATGACCACCGTGTTCCCTCTCTGAGCTTTACTGGAAACAGTCCACTGTGACCACCGTGTTCCCTCTCTGAGCTTTACTGAAAACAGTCCATCGTGACCACCGTGTTCCCTCTCTGAGCTTTACTGGAAACAGTCCACCGTGACCACTGTGTTCCCTCTGTGAGCTTTACCGGAAACAGTCCACCGTGACCACCGTGTTCCCTCTCTGAGCTTTACTGGAAACAGTCCACCGTGACCACCGTGTTCCCTCTCTGAGCTTTACTGGAAACAGTCCACCGTGACCACTGTGTTCCCTCTCTGAGCTTTACTGGAAACAGTCCACCGTGACCACTGTGTTCCCTCTCTGAGCTTTACTGGAAACAGTCCACCGTGACCACCGTGTTCCCTCTCTGAGCTTTACTGGAAACAGTCCACCGTGACCACCGTGTTCCCTCTCTGAGCTTTACTGGAAACAGTCCACCGTGACCACCGTGTTCCCTCTCTGAGCTTTACTGGAAACAGTCCACCGTGACCACCGTGTTCCCTCTCTGAGCTTTACTGGAAACAGTCCACCGTGACCACTGTGTTCCCTCTCTGAGCTTTACTGGAAACAGTCCACCGTGTTCCCTCTGTGAACTTTACTGGAAACAGTCCACCGTGACCACCGGGTTCCTTCTCTGAGCTTTACTGTAAACAGTCAACCATGACCACCGTGTTCCTTCTCTGAGCTTTACTGGAAACAGTCCACCGTGACCACCGTGTTCCTTCTCTGAGCTTTACTGGAAACAGTCCACCGTGACCACTGTGTTCCCTCTCTGAGCTTTACTGGAAACAGTCCACCGTGACCACCGTGTTCCCTCTCTGAGCTTTACTGGAAACAGTCCACCGTGACCACTGTGTTCCCTCTCTGAGCTTTACTGGAAACAGTCCACCGTGACCACCGTGTTCCCTCTCTGAGCTTTACTGGAAACAGTCCACCGTGACCACCGTGTTCCCTCTCTGAGCTTTACTGGAAACAGTCCACCGTGACCACCGTGTTCCCTCTCTGAGCTTTACTGGAAACAGTCCACCGTGACCACTGTGTTCCCTCTGTGAGCTTTACCGGAGACAGTCCACCGTGACCACCGTGTTCCCTCTCTGAGCTTTACTGGAAACAGTCCACCTTGACCACTGTGTTCCCTCTCTGAGCTTTACTGGAAACAGTCCACAGTGACCACCGTGTTCCTTCTCTGAGCTTTACTGGAAACAGTCCGTCGTGACCACCGTGTTCCTTCTCTGAGCTTTACTGGAAACAGTCCACCATGACCACCGTGTTCCCTCTGTGAACTTTACTGGAAACAGTCCACCGTGACCACCGTGTTCCCTCTCTGAGCTTTACTGGAAACAGTCCACTGTGACCACTGTGTTCCCTCTCTGAGCTTTACTGGAAACAGTCCACTGTGACCACTGTGTTCCCTCTCTGAGCTTTACTGGAAACAGTCCACTGTGACCACTGTGTTCCCTCTCTGAGCTTTACTGGAAACAGTCCACCGTGACCACTGTGTTCCCTCTCTGAGCCTTACTGGAAGCAGTCCACCGTGACCACCGTGTTCCCTCTCTGAGCCTTACTGGAAACAGTCCACTGTGACCACTGTGTTCCCTCTCTGAGCTTTACTGGAAACAGTCCACTGTGACCACTGTGTTCCCTCTCTGAGCTTTACTGGAAACAGTCCACCGTGACCACCGTGTTCCCTCTCTGAGCTTTACTGGAAACAGTCCACTGTGACCACTGTGTTCCCTCTCTGAGCTTTACTGGAAACAGTCCACTGTGACCACTGTGTTCCCTCTCTGAGCTTTACTGGAAACAGTCCACCGTGACCACTGTGTTCCCTCTCTGAGCTTTACTGGAAGCAGTCCACCGTGACCACCGTGTTCCCTCTCTGAGCTTTACTGGAAACAGTCCACCGTGACCACTGTGTTCCCTCTCTGAGCTTTACTGGAAACAGTCCACTGTGACCACTGTGTTCCCTCTCTGAGCTTTACTGGAAACAGTCCACCGTGACCACCGTGTTCCCTCTCTGAGCTTTACTGGAAACAGTCCACCGTGACCACCGTGTTCCCTCTCTGAGCTTTACTGGAAACAGTCCACCGTGACCACCGTGTTCCCTCTCTGAGCTTTACTGGAAACAGTCCACCGTGACCACCGTGTTCCCTCTCTGAGCTTTACTGGAAACAGTCCACCGTGACCACTGTGTTCCTTCTCTGAGCTTTACTCGATGAAAGGGAAAAAGAAAGAGTTTGTCATAAATGATTCATCATAGCATGCTCTGCTTTCATCATGGTAGTGTTGTGCTAGACAGTCAGTATCATTTCATGGGAATGTACAAGCCTGATTGTTAATGATCAACTCAGGAACCTAACCAGATCTCCTCAAGGTACAGGTAGCAGGAGTCAGTGATTCTAAGCACTATCAAGTGTTTATGCTAGATATTTCCCTGAGCCAAATTTAAACCTGAATTTAAACCAACATTTTCTAATTCAGACATTAACCTACAGTGACAGTCTGCCTTCTGCGCTACGTCTTAAGTAATTCTGTTAATTCTAAAACATGATGTAATTGACTCCTGGTATAATATAATCATTAGGTAATTGAGTTCTTCAGAAGGCCTGGTATAATGTAATAGCCATTGGTTAACAACGGGATAGGACCCAGAAGGACCAGCCTTGGCAATAAAGATCTACTGACAGCTTGATGTTAATCAGCCTGCTCCACAGTAGCCCATCAGATTGGTTTTGAAGGGAGGTATATTTAGGCTCCGCTCATTTTATTGATTTGCTTTAGGAACGTAACGTACACTCACTCCATCTAGGAATTGGTGCATTCATTTCTTAAATTGGAAGTGGTTTTCAAAGAGTAGGTTATAGTACTATGTAGTACAGTGAGCTCCAGAAGTATTGGGACAGTGACAATTCTTTTGTTTTGGCTCTGTACTCCAGCACTTTGAAATGATACAATTACTACGAGGTTAAAATGCTGTCGACTTTCATTTGAGGGTGTTTCAGATTGTTTTGTGTTCAGTAGAAATAAATGCTAAATGATGTATTGTGTCATTATAGTCCTGAATGAATCGTGAATAATGATGAGTGAGAAAGTTACAGATGCACAAATATCATACCCCCAAGACATGCTAACCTTCCATCATCACAACAACAGCGGAGGTTAGCATTTTTGTGGGGGTTTGATATTTGTGCATCTGTAACTTTCTCACTCATTATTATTCACGATTCATTCAGGATTATCCGTAATCATGGTAGCATCCACATTAATGGAGAAGTGTTTAGAAACATATTCTACAATAAAAGTGGCTCCAAAATGACACAATACATTATTTACCATTTATTTCTATTGGGCACAAAATCATCTGAAACACAACCAAAACAAACAGCAAATGCATCCAACAAATGTTTAGAGTTACAAGCTTGATATGGTCATTGTGTGCTTGGAATATGGGACCAAATACTCAACTTTTGACTACTTTAATGCACATTTAAGTGACATTGTCCCAATACCTGACAGTCTGCACTTGTATCATTTCAAATCCAAAGTGCTGGAGTACAGAGGCAAAATAACTTCAAATGGGTCACTGTTCCAATACTTTTGGAGCTCATTGTATATGTTCTGTGTTGTATGTTTACAGGGCTACTTCATTTAGCAAACTCAGAGAGAGAGAGAGAGAGAGAGAGGCCAGGGTGGAAGTGATTAGGGAATATCATGTTAAGAGTACTTGAAGTGAGTTTTCCATTTCCTATGTAAAGTGCACTAGTGTCTGGGAGGAGCTCGGTGGAGTAAACAGGCTATCTACACCTCTCTGCTATACATTCCTCTATCTAAGCCTGTGAAGCCTCCCTCACTCTATAGCTAGCTATACATTACACACACATTACATCATGCCACATACACACACCTGTATCTAAGTCTGCCCCATATTCCTCTCTGCTATACATAATACACACACACCTTTGTGGCCCTAGCCCACCTACAGTACTGCTGTGTTGTCGACTATATTCTCACCAACAACATTTTCCTAAATCCATCCGTCTCGCCATCCTTATGGTCCAATAGTCTAGTGTTGAACAATATAAAGACTATCAGTGAGAGTGTAATGAGGTTGTTGGACTACATTGTCTCTCTGCTTGTCTCTATTCTTGCATTGAGAGATGAATGATTCATGTGTGACCCTTGTGAAGGGGGTTTTAAAATGGGGAAGGGTTTTATGGTGACGCGTTGGAAGCAAGGACTGTTAAAGGGGAAGTAGGGGGAAGGGTTTTGCGGTTGATTGTAAAAAAACGACGATAAATTCAGCGTGCATTAGCACTGCAGTCAGGCAAAATCCGAAATGCCAGACCCTAAACTCCCATTATGTCATACACAAACAACTAATGGGATGCGTCCTTCTCTAGCTTGACAGAGTATACTGTATATAATCAAGTTGTCGCTAGACGCTGATCCCAGGTCAGTTCTAAGGCCCCGTGGTTCATTTTAGAATGTGTAAGCTGATCCTAGAACATCGTCCGAGAGTCACTGCTACCTGGACCTTACATTGACAGGAAGCAAATGGATTCATGTCTGCATGTGTATGCTAAAGCATTAGTGTGAGTTACGGTATAGCTACTGACCGTCTATCATTGGCTCTCAGAGCGAGGAGAATGACTTAGGTCTATTAGGAAAGAACATTAGCCAAATGCATTATGTCTTGACCACTGTAGGGTATAGTGTAGTTGGCTGGGAATCTATCCCTCATCTGATCATACTGCAGAATGATCTGAAATGCTAAGAGAACTTCTTCTGCACACTTACTGTAGTGTCAAGGAATCTTTTCAGTTTATTGTGAGCAATTCACTGTGGGCAAAAAAAATAAATGAGGCCTACTTTGACTGAATGGCTAAAGTCTCACAGACCTTTCAAACCCCAGAGTGGATGAAGTCCCTTATCGGTAGGCTAACTTTTCTTCAACAGCTACTGTATTTGGCCTGATTCCAAGTGGCACCATATTCCCTACATAGTGCACTACTTTTGACCAGAGCCCTTTAGGGTGCCATCTGCCTCTCATTAAATGATGGATTCTTCCTCTTGGTCACATGTTCACAGGCACTTAAGAGATGGCTGGGAAAAACTCTGGATGCCTGATGTCAGTCTGTATTACCCACATAGAGCACAGGGATAGGCTGAATAATTCAACAAGGCGGTGGCTCTCCCATAATTAACCCTTAGACTCCTGAGAGGGTGGCTTAGAACAGTATCTCGTAAGTGTTCCTAGTGTGGTTGTTGATGTAGTGGTTGGAGGGAAGGGGGAGACGATGTGACCTGACTGAAAGATTCCTTCCATCCCTCCAGACACTTCTCAGAATACCATCCATGCATGATCGGACACCATCATATTACACGCACGCGACACACACACGGGCATGATGCACCGAGGTGGAGACTAGGGAGGAAGCAAAACAGAGACACAGAGAGATCGCTCTCTCACTATCAGTTAAACGTGTTGTGCTCAAGCTGGATTAGAACAGAATCTACCCACCCTGCCTATCTCCTGTTCTGTTCCTGGTCCTGTCCACCCAACCCAAGGTTCTCTTTCAGAGAGGGTGTACTTCAGAAGGCCTGTGTTGTACTGCAGTGGGGCTCCTTCTTCAAAGAACAATGGGTCTCCCACGTCTGCAGCCCTCCTGGGCCCTGTATTGATTAGTATCTGTTTAAGGCTGCTGAGCCATGTGCTGCTAACCCTTAGCTAGCGAACTCTCTAACTCAGCTAATCAGGACACAGTGAGAGGGGCATACAAACAGGGCACGCAGTAAGGATAAGGTATATTGTGCTGATTTGATTCTGAGGCTCATGCACAGTGTTTGATGAGAGTTAACCTGCAAAAACACCTCATATGATAGATAGGTCATTTCTTCATGGGCTGTGTTGCGTGATTATCTGTGGACGTATGGCGGTTTGATGGGGAGGAGATGGATACAGTACATAACTGTGTGTATGCGAGGCGTGGGCACACATACAATTGAAGTCATACACCTTAGCCAAATGCATTTAAACTCCATTTTTCAAGTAAAAATTCCCTGTCTTAGGTCAGTTAGGATCACCACTTTATTAAAAGAATGTGACATTTCAGAATAATAGTAGAGAGAATGATTTATTTCAGCTTTAATATCTTTCATCACATTCCCAGTGGGTCAGAAGTTTACATACACTCAATTAGTATTTGGTAGCATTGCCTTTAAATTGTTTAACTTGGGTCAAATGTTTCGGGTAGCCTTCCACAAGTGTCTCAAAATAAGTTGGGTGAATTTTGGCCCATTCCCCCTGACAGAGCTGGTGTAACTGAGTCAGGTTTGTAGGCCTCCTTGCTTGCACACGCGTTTTCAATTCTGGCCACACATTTTCTATAAGATTGAGGTCAGGGCTTTGTGATGGTCACTCCAATACCTTGACTTTGTTGTCCTTGAGGCATCTCGCCACAACTTTGGAAGTATGCTTGGGGTCATTGTCCATTTGGAAGACCCATTTGCGACCAAGCTTTACTTCCTGACTGATGTCTTGAGATGTTGCTTCAATATATCCACATCATTTTCCAACCTCATAATGCCATCTTTTTTGTGAAGTGCACCACTCCCTCCTGCAACAAAGCACCCCCACAACATGATGCTGCCACCCCTGTGCTTCACGGTTGGGATGGTGTTCTTCGGCTTGCAACCTCCCCCTTTTTCCTCCAAACATAACGAAGGTCATTATGGCTGATTTCTTTTGATTTTCCCATGATGTCAAGCAAAGAGACAGTGAGTTTGAAGGTAGACCTTGAAATACATCCACAGGTACACCTCCAATTGACTCAAATTACGTCAATCAGAAGCTTCTAAAGCCATGACATTATTTTCTGGATTTTCCAAGCTGTTTAAAGTCACAGTCAACTTAGTGTATGTAAATGTCTGACCCACTGGAATTATAAGTGAAATAATCTGTCTGTAAATAATTATTGGAAAAATTACTTGTGTCATGCACAAAGTAGATGTCCTAACCGACTTGGCAAAACTATAGTTTGTTAACAATACATGTGTAGAGTGGTTGAAAAACCAGTTTTAATGACTCCAACCCAATCCAAACTTCTGACTTTGTATATACATGTAACTGCCAAAATAAAGGAAACACCAACATAAATTGTCTTAATAGGGTGTTGGACCACCACAAACCAGAACAGCTTCAGTGCACCTTGGCATAGATTCTACAGGTGTCTGGAACTCTATTGGAGGGATGTGACACCATTCTTCCTCAAGAAATTCCATAGTTTGGTGTTTTGTTGATGGTAGTGGAAAACGCTGTCTCAGGCGCTGCTCCAGAATCTCACATAAGTGTTCAGTTGGGTTGAGATCTGGTGACTGAGACACACACACACACACACACACACACACACACACACACACACAGCATGTAAGCCCCCTATGGTCCTCTAAGACCCCTCTTTCAAAGTCACTGAGATCTCTTCTAGCCATGGTAGTCAAAATAATGGGCAACTGGGCATGACCCTAAGCATGATGGGATGTTAATTGCTTAATTAACTCAGGCGCCACATGTGTGTGGAAGCATCTGCTTTCAATATACTCTGCATCCCTCATTTACTCAAGTGTTTCGTTTATTTTGGCAGTTACATGTACAGCGCAATGTCTACAGAATGAATTGTCCCTTGAAAGAAGACAATTAACTAACAGTGATATGTCCTTCATATCGATCGAACTGGGCCCCATGCTGTGAGTTTAGTGTGAGGTCACTAAGATATGACAGCCGTTGTCACCAACCCTTGTCCTGGGAGAGCTATAGGAAGTGCGGGTATTCGTTCCAGCCCAGCACCCTGATTCAAGCATTCCATAATTATCAAGACCTTAGTTACAGTCATTGAATCAGATGGATTTTAGAGCTGGGCTGGAATGAAATCCTGCATTGTACATACTAGGGGGTAGAAGAGAGGCTGTGTATCTAACAGGAGTGTGTGTGACCAGGGCTGTAGACCAGTGTTTCTCTCCACAGGTGGAGTTACACTCTGCTGGTCTGTATTAGTCTGGCACAGATCAGATGGCTCCTGACAGACCCAAGATGGTGTGAAATGGAGAGTTTAACAGGGTGTCACTCTGTGCCAGAGCATGGCCCTGTGTGAGCTCCAAGAGCTCCTAATGATGACATCACCCCTGTTAATGAGTGGGCCAGCTGAGTCCATCGGAGGGAGAGGGGACGGTGAAAGGGCACTGTCTATCCATTATAAAGAGAAAGAAAGAGAACCGGAGAGGGAAGAGGGGGAGAGAGGAGAGACAGGGCAGTATGGTGAATCTGTCTATTGTCTTGGGAAAGGGCTTTCTGTGAGAATATGGTTGCTGAATACTGCCGTGTGTATGTGTGAGTGTCCACTTAGGTAACGTAAAATAAAATATAGGTCACGTTCATTCGACCCCTTTGGCTGATGTGCGTTGTTTGGTCTGTTGATACCACAGCAGAAAGCTCTGTGACTCCTTGGCACGGGCAGTCCACAACACTGGCTAGCTCTACAGGGAGAGACAGTGTGAGAAACTCAAGAGGTACGCTCCATTAGTATTCGGTTAGAGTAGTTGTCTAAAGACACAAAGGAGAGAAAAAAAGGAGAGATAAAGAGAAATGGAAGAGAGCGGGAGAGAGGATATTATATATAGCGAGTCAGGGGGAAAAGACACTGTGATAGAAAGACACCGTGAAGCAGGCAAAGTGCCAGAAACAATTTCAAAATGCTAATATTTCTCCCATTCTTCTCTGTGAGAGGTAGAAAGAGAGGTTTGGAGAATATAAAACAGTCTGTTGTTATAGTAATAAAAAAAAAGCTTCTTTCCCTGCCATCTTCTCTGTCATACCATGGTGTCCTATGAGACTATAAAGCCTGAGAGGGCCTCTGTCAGAGCAGCAGGCAGTCTGTCTCTTTCTCTGCCACCCGTCTGGTGGCTCCCTCCGCAGGGCGTGGTCTCTCAGTCAGTCTGCGTGGTTCAGTCCCGTGTGGCGCAAACTCAGGACCTCTGCCTCGCAAACGCACGTGACCATCCTCCCTCATGCGTGTTAGCTGATCACGTCACCTCAAAAGCCAGCTAATGAGGACACTTAAGGCTGAGGAGTAAGTTTCACACCCCATGTGCTGCATAGGCACTCGCTCTGGATCAGAGTGTCGGTTAAAGTGGGCAATGTATTACCCTTTCTGTCTTTTGCAGCGTTACACCTGCGTTTGCATGAGGAGGGCCAAGGGCTGGTGGACACTGGGTCCAGAGTGACAGCTTTCTGTCTACAAGCTGTCCAGAGACTTCTGTACCTGGATAGATAGACACTGCTTGGGCTGTTCTGAGGAGGCCAGGGGACCTTGGGTACGACAGGAACAGGTCGATCTAGGTCAGCCATTACTCCTTAATACTGTGCTTTGGGTGTTCACAGAGATGTTTCACAGCCAGGAGCATGGATAATGGAGGAACAACATACCCAGATCAGAGTGCTGACCTCTGCCAGTTTGTGAGAGCGTGGTTCACTAAGTTGGTTCGCCTGCAAGAAGAGGCTGGATAGAAATCCGCCAGCGACACGGTTGTGGACTCCTCCATAAAGTCCGCCAGCGACATGGTTGTGGACTCCTCCATAAAGTCCGCCAGCGACACGGTTGTGGACTCCTCCATAAAGTCCGCCAGCGACACGGTTGTGGACTCCTCCATAAAGTCCGCCAGCGACACGGTGGAGGACTCCTCCATAAAGTCCGCCAGCGACATGGTTGTGGACTCCTCCATAAAGTCCGCCAGCGACATGGTTGTGGACTCCTCCATAAAGTCCGCCAGCGACATGGTTGTGGACTCCTCCATAAAGTCCGCCAGCGACATGGTGGAGGACTCCTCCATAAAGTCCGCCAGCGACATGGTTGTGGACTCCTCCATAAAGTCCGCCAGCGACACGGTTGTGGACTCCTCCATAAAGTCCGCCAGCGACATGGTTGTGGACTCCTCCATAAAGTCCGCCAGCGACATGGTTGTGGACTCCTCCATAAAGTCCGCCAGCGACATGGTGGAGGACTCCTCCATAAAGTCCGCCAGCGACACGGTTGTGGACTCCTCCATAAAGTCCGCCAGCGACATGGTTGTGGACTCCTCCATAAAGTCCGCCAGCGACATGGTTGTGGACTCCTCCATAAAGTCCGCCAGCGACATGGTTGTGGACTCCTCCATAAAGTCCGCCAGCGACATGGTTGTGGACTCCTCCATAAAGTCCGCCAGCGACATGGTTGTGGACTCCTCCATAAAGTCCGCCAGCGACACGGTGGAGGACTCCTCCATAAAGTCCGCCAGCGACACGGTGGAGGACTCCTCCATAAAGTCCGCCAGCGACACTGTGGAGGACTCCTCCATAAAGTCCGCCAGCGACATGGTTGTGGACTCCTCCATAAAGTCCGCCAGCGACACGGTGGAGGACTCCTCCATAAAGTCCACCAGCGACACGGTGGAGGACTCCTCCATAAAGTCCACCAGCGACATGGTGGAGGACTCCTCCATAAAGTCCACCAGCGACACGGTGGAGGACTCCTCCATAAAGTCCGCCAGCGACATGGTTGTGGACTCCTCCATAAAGTCCGCCAGCGACATGGTTGTGGACTCCTCCATAAAGTCCGCCAGCGACATGGTTGTGGACTCCTCCATAAAGTCCGCCAGCGACACGGTGGAGGACTCCTCCATAAAGTCCACCAGCGACACGGTGGAGGACTCCTCCATAAAGTCCACCAGCGACATGGTGGAGGACTCCTCCATAAAGTCCGCCAGCGACACGGTGGAGGACTCCTCCATAAAGTCCACCAGCGACACGGTGGAGGACTCCTCCATAAAGTCCACCAGCGACATGGTGGAGGACTCCTCCATAAAGTCCGCCAGCGACACGGTGGAGCACTCCTCCATAAAGTCCACCAGCGACACTGTGGAGGACTCCTCCATAAAGTCCACCAGCGACACGGTTGTGGACTCCTCCATAAAGTCCGCCAGCGACACGGTGGAGGACTCCTCCATAAAGTCCGCCAGCGACACGGTGGAGGACTCCTCCATAAAGTCCACCAGCGACATGGTGGAGGACTCCTCCATAAAGTCCACCAGCGACAGGGTGGAGGACTCCTCCATAAAGTCCACCAGCGACAGGCTGGAGGACTCCTCCATAAAGTCCACCAGCGACACGGTGGAGGACTCCTCCATAAAGTCCACCAGCGACACGGTGGAGGACTCCTCCATAAAGTCCACCAGCGACAGGGTGGAGGACTCCTCCATAAAGTCCACAGGGCTGCTGCAGCAGGTGTTGGAGGGCGTCCATTCTGCACTGCCACGCTTGTTTAGAGAGATTCTGGGGATTCAGCAGAGACTGGACCGTCGGTGGGAACACCAGGAGGGTGAGGGAAATGATCCTATCGCTCAAGACTCCGGAGCTGGGTGGCCTTTTGCACAGCCAGCAAAAAGGCTCTGTCTGTGGTGGCTGTGACGGTGGCTCAGAAAGAGCCTGGGCTGAGGGCAACAGGGTGGCCGGGGAATTTGGGACCCGGCTATTCTCTGATAAGCCTCGGATAGAGAAGCGAACAGATGATCTACGGGGCTATCGCTCAGAACAGATACGTGTCGTACCTTGATCCATCAGGGGGGGGGTTGTTCTGTGGGGAGGAGGAGACAGTGCAGCATCTGTTTTTTTTCTTGTTCCAGGCTGGTTTTTTTTTTTTCTCTCCTTGGTGGGTGATGTACAGGGCTAAGGTTGGGGTTGACTCTGGACCTACATGTTGGAAGGCCTAGGTATAGCGTGGCCAACAGGTGGAGGGACTACCTAGTAAACTACCTGTTGGGGCAGATACAAATTACAATGTGGAAGACCAGGAAACATGAGATGCAGGGGGAGGGTGTACAGACCCCAGAGCTGTGCTGCTGGGGCAGGTGCAGGCTCGGCTCACACTGGAGCATGTACAATATATGGGGGCTGGTGAACCATCTGGGGGACTTTGTAGGGGTGTGGGGCATCAGGGGAGTTCTATGTACAGTAGATGAGGAGGGGGCTAAGTTTTAATTTTCTAGGTACGTTAAAATGAAGTAAAGTTTTTGCTTTTAATGATGTAACTATTGGTCTTTGAAAAAGTATAATTCCTCTCTAAGTTGAGCGGGTGATGGAGATGTCCCTAAGGTACTGTGTCAGGAGGATGTGTCTCTGTAAGTAGGACACAAAACAGCATAACAAATGTCTTAGTGATACCTGAAGATTACTGTAGGACTATATGAGCGAGTGGCATAGATTTCTGGGGGCACCGATTTCTATGTAACACCTGGACTATGAGTGAGTGTAAGTGGTTAGAGACCTCTGAATGACAGGAACATCTGTCTGTGATGAGAACCAGAGTGAAGAAGTGGACTTAAACAGACCCAGTTTCCTGTAGCAATGTTATAATGCCACACACACACACCTCAGACGCCACAGTCTGTTATTGTCTGTGGTATTGTTTACTTTCTGTCATATTGGAGATTCCAGGAAACGTCTCTGGTTGATCATCAATATATCGAGAGGCTAATATCACTTACATGGTACACGATGTAATCTAATGTCATCCCCTGTGCTTTCTCTTCTCTCTCTCTCTTTCTTGCTCTCTCTCACACACTCTCGCTCTCTCTCTCTGAGACGAGGACTAACATAAAAAAGAGAGGCGGTGTGAGAGAAAGAGAGCGAGAAGACAGAGAAGAAGGCACAGGGGATGACATCAGATTACGTCTCAGACAGTCTGCCTCTCTGTGGAAACCAATACCAACCTGCGGGTTTGAACTGCCATGTTTTCAACCGGGCCTACCTTGTAGAGGGGCGGATTTAAGAACCAGCAGCTGCGGTTTGATCATTCTGTCGCTACTGTTACCACCATCTTTTGGATGAAGACCATAGACTGTGTTTGACTGCTTGACCAGGCATCCCTGAGTGTGTCTGTCTGTTGGAAAGAGCCCTTAAACGCCCCATGTGCTCTTAATATCTCTCTAGACAAGAGCCCTAAACCCTCCATGTGTTCTTAATACCCCTCTAGACTAAAGCCCTAAACCTTCCATGTGCTCTTAATACCTCTCTAGACTAGAGCCCTAAAGCCTTTCTGTGCTTCTCCCTCACTAGAGCATCCTAGCAGTATGTCTGGTGACTCAGCCTCTTCCTGTAAATGATGTCATTTATTTATCTTTAGAAGGAGCAGAGAAAGTGTCCTCTCCTCTGAGGGATAATATACTGAGACACATCCTCTCATTTCATCTCCTCTCACCACTTCCTGATATCAAAAAGCAGGAATTGCTGTCAATGACTCAGTGTATAGCAAACTGAAACATGCAAACCAGGTGACCAACACAACAGTGGTAGGCTTGATTACCAACAACGACGAGACGGCCTACAGGGAGGAGGTGAGGGCCCTCGGAGTGTGGTGTCAGGAAAATAACCTCACACTCAACGTCAACAAAACTAAGGAGATGATTGTGGACTTCAGGAAACAGCAGAGGGAACACCCCCCTATCCACATCGATGGAACAGTAGTGGAGAGGGTAGCAAGTTTTAAGTTCCTCGGCATACACATCACAGACCAACTGAATTGGTCCACTCACACTGACAGCGTCGTGAAGAAGGCGCAGCAGCGCCTCTTCAACCTCAGGAGGCTGAAGAAATTTGGCTTGTCACCAAAAGCACTCACAAACTTCTACAGATGCACAATCGAGAGCATCCTGGCGGGCTGTATCACCGCCTGGTACGGCAACTGCTCCGCCCTCAACCGTAAGGCTCTCCAGAGGGTAGTGAGGTCTGCACAACGCATCACCGGGGGCAAACTACCTGCCCTCCAGGACACCTACACCACCCGATGTTACAGGAAGGCCATAAAGATCATCAAGGACATAAACCACCCGAACCACTGCCTGTTCACCCCGCTATCATCCAGAAGGCGAGGTCAGTACAGGTGCATCAAAGCTGGGACCGAGAGACTGAAAAACAGCTTCTATCTCAAGGCCATCAGACTGTTAAACAGCCACCACTAACATTGAGTGGCTGCTGCCAACACTGTCATTGACACTGACCCAACTCCAGCCACTTTAATAATGGGATTGATGGGAATGATGTAAATATATCACTAGCCACTTTAAACAATGCTACCTTATATAATGTTACTTACCCTACATTATTCATCTCATATGCATACGTATATACTGTACTCTACATCATCGACTGCATCCTTATGTAATACATGTATCACTAGCCACTTTAACTATGCCACTTTGTTTACTTTGTCTACATACTCATCTCATATGTATATACTGTACTCGATACCATCTACTGTATGCTGCTCTGTACCATCACTCATTCATATATCCTTATGTACATATTCTTTATCCCCTTACACTGTGTATAAGACAGTAGTTTTGGAATTGTTAGTTAGATTACTTGTTGGTTATCACTGCATTGTCGGAACTAGAAGCACAAGCATTTCGCTACACTCGCATTAACATCTGCTAACCATGTGTATGTGACAAATAAAATTTGATTTGATTTGACCATTTTGTAAGCGTTTGTACCGTTAGTGTCACTGTCCTTGGTGCTGAAACATTAAGTCCTACTGAAGCATTAGCCCACGGATGCAGTTCAACATGATCTCTATCCCATGGAATGTCTGTTCGGAACACTGCTCTTATAGGCTACCACACAAGTGAGTCAATGTTTCATGTTGGTTAGAAGTGCACTACACAGGGAATACATAGGGTCTCATTTGAGACATAACCACACTAGGATAATGTCTTCCTTGCCAGACAGAGACATAACCACACTAGGATAATGTCTGTCCTAGCCAGTCAGAGACATAACCACACTAGGATAATGTCTGTCCAAGCCAGGCAGAGACATAACCACACTAGGATAATGTCTGTCCAAGCCAGGCAGAGACATAACCACACTAGGATAATGTCTGTCCAAGCCAGGCAGAGACATAACCACACTAGGATAATGTCTGTCCTAGCCAGGCAGAGACATAACCACACTAGGATAATGTCTGTCCTAGCCAGTCAGAGACATAACCACACTAGGATAATGTCTGTCCTAGCCAGGCAGAGACATAACCACACTAGGATAATGTCTGTCCAAGCCAGGCAGAGACATAACCACACTAGGATAATGTCTGTCCTAGCCAGGCAGAGACATAACCACACTAGGATAATGTCTGTCCTAGCCAGGCAGAGACATAACCACACTAGGATAATGTCTGTCCAAGCCAGGCAGAGAGTGCGTCGAGAGAGGCTACATATTGGGATTTGCAGCAAATAAAAAGGCTTGGTGGCACTGTGGCCTGTTCTGCTCTGCTCTGTAACGCCCCATCTGTCTCTAGTCAAGCGGGGAGAATGTTCTACTCTACTGTCAGAGGAAATTGGATGACCAGCATTAGGGAATGCATCCCAAATGGCACCCTATTTCCTATATGGAGCTCATATGGCTCTGGTCAAAAGTAGTGCACTATATAGGGAATAGGGTGCCATACTCAGCTTCTCTTCTCCACTTAAAGTGAGTGGCTGCGATACGAGTTGATGCCAATGTAATGAAATTGTAGGGGGACATTGTTTCATTTAGGATGACATTTACTCAACCCATAGAGGTGTAAAAAAACAATGATTTAATGTGGCTTTTACCTTGATGTATGCAGTCATCGTGTAAGTTATTCCTCATACATTTATATAGGTATGACCCTCCTCTTTGACCATAGATTGGTAGACCAGTTACTTGCCATGGGTAATATACAGTTGAAGTCGGAAGTTTACATACACCTTAGCCATATACATTTAAACTCAATTTTTCATTATTCCTGACATTTAATCCAAGTAAAAATTCTTAAGTCTTAGGTCAGTTAGGATCACCACTTTATTTTAAGAATGTGAAATGTCAGAATAGTAGTATAGAGAATTATTTATTTCAGTTTTTATTTCTTTCATCACATTCCTAGTGGGTCAGAAGTTTACATACATACACTCGATTACAACAATAAGTTGGGTGAATTTTGGCCCATTCCTCCTGACAGAGCTGGTGTAACTGAGTCAGGTTTGTAGACCTCCTTGCTCGCACATGCTTTTTCAGTTTTACCCACAAATGTTCTATAGGATTGAGGTCAGGGCTTTGTGATGGCCACTCCAATACCTTGACTTTAAGCCATTTTGCCACAACTTTGGAAGTATGCTTGGGGTCATTGTCCATTTGGAAGACCCATTTACGACAAAGCTTTAACTTCCTGATTGATGTCTTGGGATGTTGCTTCAATATATCCACATAATTTCCTTTCCTCATGATGATGCCATCTATTTTATGAATTGCACCAGTCCCTCCTGCAGCAAAGCACCCCCACAACATGATGCTGCCACCCCCGTGCTTCACGGTTGGGATGGTGTTCTTCGGCTTGCAAGCCTCCCCCTTTTCCCTCCAAACATAATATAGATATACAGTGGGGTAAAAAAGTATTGTCAGCCACCAATTGTGCAAGTTCTCCCACATAAAAAGATGAGAGAAGCCTGTAATTTTCATCATTTAAACTATGACAGACAAAATGAGAAAAGAAATCCAGAAAATCACATTGTAGGAATTTTAATGAATTTATTTGCAAATTATGGTGGAAAATAAGTATTTGGTCAATAACAAAAGTTAATCTCAATACTTAGTTTTATACCCTTTGTTGGCAATGACAGAGGTCAAACGTTTTTGTGACTGTTTGAGGTTGTGGACAGGTGTCTTTTATACTGATAACAAGTTCAAACAGGTGTCATTAATACAGGTAACGAGTGGAGGACAGAGGAGCCTCTTAAAGAAGAAGTTACAGGTCTGTGAGAGCCAGAAATCTTGCTTGTTTGTAGGTGACCAAATACTTATTTTCCACCATAATTTGCAAATAAATCAATTAAAAATCTTACAATGTGATTTTCTGGATTTTTTTTCTCATTTCGTCTGTCATAGTTGAAGTGTACCTATGATGAAAATGACAGGCCTCTCATCTTTTTAAGTGGGAGAACTTGCACAATTGGTGGCTGACTAAATACTTTTTTTGCCCCACTGTAGATATTTTTGTACCTGTTTCCTCCAGCATCTTCACAAGGTCCTTTGCTGTTCTGGGATTGATTTGCACCTTTCGCACCAAAGTACGTTCATCTCTAGGAGACAGAACGGGTCTCCTTCCTGAGCGGTATGACGGCTGTGTGGTCCCATGGTGTTTATATTTGCATACTATTGTTTGTACAGATGAACGTGGTACCTTCAAGGGTTTGGAAATCGCTCCCAAGGATGAACCAGACTTGTGGAGGTCTCCAATTATTTTCTGAAGTCTTGGCTGATTTCTTTTGATTTTCCCATAATGTCAAGCAAAGAGGCAGTGAGTTTGAAGGTAGGCCTTGAAATACATCCACAGGTACACCTCCAATTGACTCAAATGATGTCAATTAGCCTATCAGAAGCTTCTAAAGCCATGACATTATTTTCTGGACTTTTTCCAAGCTGTTTAAAGTCACAGTCAACTTAGTGTATGTAAACTTCTGACCCACTGGAATTGTGATACAGTGAATTATAAGGGAAATAATCTGTCTGTAAACAATTGTTGGAAAAATAACTTTGTTAACAAGAAATTTGTGAAGTGGTTGAAAAAGGAGTTTTAATGACTCCAACCTAAGTGTATGTAAACTTCCAGCTGTATTTCTCTTTACTGTGTACTGTACATGCGTTTGGAAATCCACCTGAAATTGTATGTGCTTTCTTGATTAAAGGACACCTTTCATTAAAAGCTAGCATATAGTGACATCTGACATTGTGTGTGTGTGTGTGTGTGTGTGTGTGTGTGTGTGTGTGTGTGTGTGTGTGTGTGTGTGTGTGTTGGCAGATGAAGGGCAGTGTATCATCATCAAACCACACATGACCTTTAAACCTTCAAACGCTGGAGAAAAGGTCTCGTCCCTTTTCAGTTGCAAACAGCTTCAAAACAGAACATATAACGGTCATCAACTACACAACATCCAAACGTTCCTCAGTATCTCCAATAGCTCTGATGTTTAAGTATGCTGAATCTGTCAGTTGACACAAATACATCATCTGTGCAAAATCACTACTCTCTCTGTTACAGTGTGGACACGTGAGTCTGAATCGCACCGCTGAAGCTGAACTAATAGGAGAGTGATGAATAGCCTGTGGAAGTCCACTGTGGAGTCCCTGCATGGCTGTTTCAGTAGACTGTACTTATTCAGTGGCCCTGTAGGGAACATTACGTTTGTCTTCCCTCTTGTCCGACTTTACGTTAAGTGCACTTAATCGTATGTATTTACATGATCATTACATTTAGGTTACGTTTAGGTTCAGCACCACATCATTTAAAGTGCTTCCACACCGAAAAGTGAGCAACGTGCTGTGTGCGGTGTTCTGTTTCTAGAAGGAGAGCAGGATTCTTTGCCTCCGTGTGTGTGTGTGTGTGTGTGTGTGTGTGTGTGTGTGTGTGTGTGTGTGTGTGTGTGTGTGTGTGTGTGTGTGTGTGTGTGTGTGTGTGTGTGTGTGTGTGTGTTAGGGCTGCACAGTGAATCCCCCCCCCCACAGTGAATGCTAGATGTTTTTGCCCATATCATCCAGCCCTACTGTGTGTGTGCCTCAACTGGTTTCAGTCCGGCCCTGTGGGGTTTTGTTATGCTGTCTGCAATGTACACCAGACTAAGTGGTGGAAGAGTTTCAGATGGTGGTTGCTCTTTACCTATCAATATATGTTATCGGAGTCAAAAAATAGCATTTACATAACCAGGACGTCCTATGATGTGATCCTATGCTACTGAAACGTCATAACTTCTCTCTCGCCCTTCCTCTGCCCCTGCCCAGGCGTTTGGCCAGACCTTCTCCACCCAGCGCAAGGTGGCTGCGGACGGGGAGACCAACGAAGAGACCCTCCTACAGGAGTCAGCCACTAAGGAGGCGTATTACATGAGTCGCCTGCTGGGGATCCAGTCAGAGCTCAAACAGAGCCGGGCCGTCACAGTCAACACACAGGCCGACAACGAACACCTCAGTACCCTGCTGCAGGAGCTCAGAGAGGTGAGGCACCAGGGGTTAGAGGTCAGTGGGGAGGGGTTTAGTGGAGACTCTGTTACAATGATGCTTGTACGAATTCGAACCCAGTCGCAGAGAAACACAGCAAGCAGAGGTAAGGGTAAATCCAGATATTTACTTAAAGTCTTGACAGAAACGAGGCAACAGCACAATAGTGCACTAAACAAAACATAAGACCTAAGCAAGGATCCAGGCCAACAGAGGAACCAAAGTAGCCAGGTGAACAGAGGGGGAAATCAAACACAATCAGGGTAACCTGGAAACTAGAAACAAGGTAAGGGTGCCCTCCAGTGGTAACCTAAGGAAATACACTCAAAATAAAACAAATTGTGACAGACTCAGAACTGTGGGTACTTACTATATACATACATGTATGCACAGTTATTATTTGATCTTAAACACGTTTTAGTGTGTGTGGCTATCAATGCCAATCGGTCAATCAATAAAATGTATTTCAGGTGTCCTAGGCTATAAAGTCCTTTTCATGTCAACATTTGTCACAAAATGCTTTACAGTAAATCCTTGTTGTGTTTGATAGTAAACCAGTCCCGTGTTGTTTTGTGAAAATAACCACATCTTGTGTATTTGACAGTAGCCAGGGTTGTGTGTGTTAACTAAACCCCTGGTGTTTGTGTCTGTCCTGTAGAGTAATGAGATGTTGGAGCTGCAGCGGAGCCGGATGAGAGAGGAGATCAGGGAATATAAGTTCAGAGAGGCGCGACTCCTACAGGACTACACTGAGCTGGAGGAGGAGAACATCACCCTGCAGAAACTAGTGTCCACTCTCAAACAGAATCAGGCGAGGGAACACACACACACGCATGCGGTTGCACACACACACACACACACACACACACACACACACACACACACACACACACACACACACACACACACACACACACACACACACACACACACACACACACACACACACACACACACACAATGTATCCCTATCCCTACCACCACATGATGCCTCTCCCTCTCTGCTTACCTCTTCCTCCCCTCCCCCTTTCCACTCCCTCCTTCCCACCCCCTTCCTCCCTCATACCCACCGCCTTCCTCCCTCCTACCCTCCCCCTTCCTCCCTTCTTCCCTTCCTCAGGTGGAGTACGAGGGGTTAAAGCATGAGATCAAGGTTCTGGAGGAGGAGACTGAGCTGCTGAACAGTCAGTTAGAAGACGCCTTACGTCTCAAAGACATCTCCGAGGCCCAGCTAGAGGAGGCCCTGGACTCCCTGAAGAGCGAGCGGGAGCAGAAGAAGCACCTCCGCAAGGAGCTGGTCCACCACCTCAGCCTGTGTGACGTCCAATACACGGGCAGCGCCCACCTCACTTTCACCTCAGCGCCACCTAGTGGCACGGCTACGCCTGTCTCCGCCCTGTCGCCCAGCTCAGAGGAGCCGGGCAGGTGTAACGGGCATCTACATGGAGGGTCAGGAACTGGGACGGGGACAGGGTCACTGCCCAGGGCCAATGGAGAGTGTCGGGGAGCGGGGAGGAAAGGAGAGGGGATGGTGTCAGATCTGTTCAGTGAGATGAACCTGACAGAGATACAGAAGCTCAAGCAGCAGCTGCTACAGGTGGGTGGAGAAGTACGGTTCACTCAGTTAGAATGAGTAGAGTGGAGTTTCGGGAGCCTCTGGAGTTTGGTGCTCAGATTTCTCAGTGTTATAAGCATGTAACAATGACAGGAGGATATCCGAACACTTTGGCAAACATAAACATACTCATTCAAACTCATTAATGTACACATAAACAATATTACAATATTACCGAAACTGTACAAATGAAAACGTCTATATCCCCACAGCAGCCCCATATTGTAGATGTGGGAATAAGTGTTGAATTATTCAGTGAGAGAGACTGCTGACATAACCTCACTGCATACAGCTCTCTATTCCTGCTCTCCCTCTCTCTCTCTATCGCTCCCTAACTCTTCTCAGTCTCTCCGTCTCTCTCTGTCTCTCTCGGCCTGTCCCTCCCTTTCTCTGCCTCTTTTAAGACTATAAATAATACAGTTTATCCCAGCAGTCAAATAAAGCACCAGTTAGAAGCACCAGTGAGAAGTTGTGGGAACAGCTGTTACTGAACCTCTGGCTGTTACATGGACTCTAATCTAAATGTCCGCCATTTTGTTTTATAGTGGGTGTCTTCTCTTCTGTAGTTTCCTCCAGCCCAGTGGGCCAGTGAGATGAAGATGCAGTAGGTTGTGTGTGGGGTTGATATGTGTCCAACCATTCACTGCAGTTCCGCAAGGTGAAACTGCATCTCCCCACACATTCCCTCAGCCTCGCTCCGATTGGCTGGACTGGAGGAAAGGCTTATTTATATCCTCACTGACACACTAGACTATCGATTCACCCCCAGTAGTGTGCAAGGTTTACTGTTTCCTCTGAAAGTGTGCAGGGTTTAGGCCCTGCTGAAATAAAACTGCATAGACCAGCACACATTTCAAGCTGGTCCATGCTGGTATTTGCTGGTCTATGTGGATTAGTGCTGGTCGGATGCTGGTCAAGCTGGTCAGACAAGAATGGTCTAGCTGGTCACGCTAGTCTGTCCAGCATGGTCTAAGCTGGGTATGCCGGTTTACTAGGATAGTAAACTAGCTGGTTTTGCTGGTGACCAGCCTTCGCTGTGTTTTGGACACATACCAGCTTATGCTGGTGATGTTGGTATGCAAGTGACCAAGCTGGTCCATGCAGGTCTACGATGGTCAAGCTGGCCTGACCATGCCCATCATTATTACACTTCCCAGCATGCTCTATTGCAGTAGATTTTTTGTATTGTTTGTTTCAATATCTCTTTTGTTTGTTGGGTTCTTGCATGCACATTGATTGATTGATTAATATTATGCTACACAAAGATAAATAACATACATTTTTCTAAACTAATACCATCTGTTAGTTGGACTTATTGCACCCATTACTGAAATGGCTGTTCCAGTTCTGAATACATGTTGTGGGTGAAGAAAAGTTACAATTATTGGGTGTCCCCACACTGGCTGGATTCCAATAGGAGTTAAGCATAACTTTGAAAGCAAGCATGTTGTGACTTGATGCTGGTTTTTGCTGGTGACCAGCTTATGCAGGTCACCGTGTCCAAAACACAGCAACGGCTGGTCACCAGCAAAAACACAACAAAGGCACCAAGAAATCAGAGTGAAGGCTGGTCACCAGCAAAACCGACACCTATGCTTGTCTGTACTGGTTTTTTCAGCAGCGGGGTTGCCTGAGGGATGAGGTGGACGGTGCTGAGTGTGCAGGGAAATTATGCAGCTTATTTAAGGTTATGGGGCTGGGGATGATAAAGAAAGCTACTAGTTTAACAATAGGCTGAAAATCACTGTGTGTGTGTTTGTGTGTGCATGTGTGCGTGTCCATAGGTGGAGCGAGAGAAAACAGCGCTGTTGATCAGCCTGCAAGAGTGTCAGACGCAGCTGCAGCATACACAGGGTGCCCTGAACGAGCAGCACGAAAGGGCCCAACGCCTCAGCGAGAGAGTCACCGCCCTCAGGCGCCTGCACCAGGAGGCCCAGCTCGCCCAGGAGACACACCTCAACCGAGAGGCCCTGATGGAGCAAGGAGAAGAGGAAGAGGAGGAGAAAGAGAAGGGATTAATACACAGCAGGGGCCAGGCATTCTGCCACCAGACCCCGGGTCTGGAGATCCTCCAGTGTAAATACAGGGTGGCTGTAACCGAGGTGGTCGAGCTAAAGGCTGAGCTGAAGTCTCTGAGAGAGAGGTACAACCAGTCTGTGGAGGGCGGGGTGGAGGAGAGGACCCGCGGAGAGGCCCAGCACAGATCACTGGAGCAGCAGGTGGGGAGGCTGGAGAGGAGCTGCCGGGAAGGTAGGGACAAGGTAGGGGGCCTGGAGACGGAGCTGAGAACAGCAAAGAACATGGCCAGCGAAAGCCAGGGGGCGCTCAATGCAGCACAGGACGAACTGGTCACCTTCAGCGAGGAGCTGGCTCAACTTTACCACCACGTCTGCCTCTGTAACAACGAGACGCCCAACCGGGTGATGCTAGACTACTACAGACACGGCAGAGGACTAAGGGGTATCAGTGCCTCGCTCAAGGGTGACGACACCCGCGTTCTACTCACGCCCCGCCTCGCCCGGCGGCTCGCAGCCGTTGCCGCAGCAACCTCATCGTCCACGGCGGAGTCTCGTAGCCCCTCGGAATCTCCATCCAAAGAGCGGTTGTCAGGAGAGGGAGGCCGGGACGGGGGGAGGGACAGGGACAGTCCTGTACCCCGCACCCCTCCTACAGGCTCCCCCAGCATCAGTGCCTCTTCCTCATCTTCATCATCATCATCGCCTGCGGTAGAGCCAGCTGGAGACCTGCGTAGGGAACCCATGAACATCTATAACCTCAACGCCATCATCAGAGAACAGGTGAATCATTTGAATAAACATACTTAAACGCCAATATAATTTCACACGCATATATCATTACATCTTTGTTTTCATTAGCAGTTGAAACCAGAATCAGTTTATCACAGTTTGTGTGCCGGGTGTCACCTTTAGCCTTTCAAGTGGTCCTCATGAAGCTAACAGACACAGATTTGAGTGTATATGACAACATCAGCTAATGTTTGCTAACAACCTCCCTTGATGAACATGCTGCAGGTGAGGCACCTCCAGAGGGCAGTGGACCGGTCACTCCAGCTGTCCAGACAGAGGGCTGCAGCCAGGGAACTGGCCCCACTGTTTGACAAGGACAAAGAGGCCTGTATGGAGGAGATACTGAAGCTCAAGTCCCTGCTCAGCACCAAGAGAGAACAGATAGCTACCCTCAGACTGGTGCTCAAAGCGAACAAACAGGTCAGACATGGACAGGGTGTCCACAATATGGATACCTATGGATGGTCATACGCTGTCTAATACTGCCTTGCAAGAATCTACTTTGAGGCTCGTCACGAGAAATCTCCGAAAGCTGTAGATGGTTCTCACACCAAGCTAGCAGGCTCCAGTAGCCATGGCGATATATAGAGTATATAGAGGCTGCCGTCACAGTCACACTAATGTCCTCACTTAGAAAACAATTTAAAATTCAAACTCCCTTGGGGGTAAAAATGTATTCAGACTTCAATGGGACTTTCTGTTTAAATAAAGGTGAAAGAAATGTCCCTGTTCCCTTGTTCTTGCAGACTGCAGAGAATGCCCTGGCCAACCTGAAGAGTAAGTATGAGAATGAGAAGCACATGGTGACAGACACCATGATGAAGCTGAGGAACGAACTGAAGGCCCTGAAGGAGGATGCTGCCACCTTCTCATCGCTCAGAGCCATGTTCGCAACCAGGTGACTATTTCCCTCCTCGCTCTATCCCTTCATCTCTCTTCTATTGACTTCTTGTTGTTCGCAACCAGGTGACTATTTCCCTCCTCGCTCTATCCCTTCATCTCTCTTTCTTCTATTGACTTCTTGTTGTTCGCTACCAGGTGACTATTTCCCTCCTCGCTCTATCCCTTCATCTCTCTTTCTTCTATTGACTTCTTGTTGTTCACTACCAGGTGACTATTTCCCTCCTCGCTCTATCCCTTCATCTCTCTTTCTTCTATTGACTTCTTGTTGATCGCTACCAGGTGACTATTTCCCTCCTCGCTCTATCCCTTCATCTCTCTTTCTTCTATTGACTTCTTGTTGTTCACTACCAGGAGAGAGACAAAGGACTAGTTCTACATCCTACCCTTACTATATCTCCTCCGCTCTCTCCATTCTTCTCTCTCTCTCTTCTCTACTTCTTCTTATCATGTTATTTTTTTCTGAACCCATCTCCACCTACGCTGTGTAACCAAAACTTTTGTTTTTTGCAAGCACCCAACCCCTCTCCTTGAAACTTCTCAGGTGTGACGAGTATGTGACTCAGCTGGATGAGATGCAGAGGCAGCTGGCTGCGGCGGAGGACGAGAAGAAGACGCTCAACTCCCTCCTGCGGATGGCCATCCAGCAGAAACTTGCCCTGACCCAGCGTCTGGAGGACCTAGCCTTCGACCAGGAGCAGTCGCACTGCACCCACAGCGGCAAGGTGGCCCGCATGAAGAGAAGCACCCCCAAAGTAAGTCCTGGTCCTCCCTCCAGCCCCACCACCGGCACTGGCGCCCCCTTAAGCCTGACCTCTGCTATTACAGATGCCACAGCCCTAGCTCTGAGCTCCCCTACGACACATCATAGACACCCCCTCAGCCCTTCCTCCACGGCCCCCTCAGGCCCCACAGTACCAGGCAGTCCCCCCTCCCTGGAGGCACCCTCCTCCTCCTGGACCCCCCCATCCACCCCCCACAGGCTGGCTCACTCCCAGTGGGCACTGGGTGTCCGGACGTTAGAGGTCGACTCCCACAGTTTCAGTCTCGACTCCCATAGTTTTAGTTTAGAACGTAGCAGTACTGGGCTCTCCAGGCATTACTCCTCAGACACACGGCCGTCTCCTGGCAGGGGTGCTCAGCCTGGCTCGGCCCCCTCCTCCCCCTACCGTTCTCCCATACTGGGGTCTCGCCGGTTGACATGGAGCTCCCCTCGAACTCGCCCCCTTACCAACCTGACGCGTACCTCAGCCCTTTATACCCCCTCTTCTTACACCCCTACTAGTTCCTATACCCCTTCTAGTTCCTACACCCCTTCCTCCCCTTATACCCCCTCCAGTTCCTATACCCCTTCATCTGCTCATTACTCTCCTTCATCATATATCCCATCCTCTTCATACACCCCCCACACTTCATATAGCCACACCAGCAGCTACAGTCCACTCTACCCTAGGTACTACGGTTCCCATCGGCCCCCTCACTGACACTAAACTACAGTTCCCATAAACCTCCTCACTGACAACACTACAAATCCAATGAGTCTCCTCTCTAAACAGAACTACAGATTCCATTGGCCCCTTCCCAGACACTAAACTACAATTCCCATCAACCTCCTCACTGACAATACTACAAATCCCATCCGCCTCTTTAATGATGCTAAACTACATTTCCCATCAGCCCCTGGGGGAGTGGGTGGGGCTCACAGAGAGGAGGACAGACTGGTTTTCTGTTTCTTGTGCCTAAGCCTCTGGTGTCGATGCAGCATCTGGATGAGGCTCTGTATCGGCGTGAATGTTCAGACTGACTTTCCTCAGGGATTTAACACAACATGGAGCACAAGTGGCCCTGCCTTCCTCTTATTCACAGACTGTTGATCGGTCTAAACTACAGGAGAGACAGAACACTTTTCAGACTATACATCAGTAGTTTTGGTCTTGCCCTTTAAATCAAATCACCATCCACACAAGCAAGTGAATATGAGTGCAGGACCTTACCGCTGTTTGGAAAGACAGATGAGAAGGACATTTAAAGGAATTTGTTCAAATGTTGGACTGAGGTCTCCACAGATCAACCACTTGACAGTGTTATTCTCTCTCTGTTTTTAATGAAAATCACACAGATACTGTAACCAAATGTCATTCAAAGCAAGTACTGGATAAGACAGGTCAATGATTATGGATTGTTTGCTATTTTTAATTGTTCAGTTATTACTCACAGCTTTGTAACACTGTCCTCACAATGTTATTGCAATCATCCTCACATCTGCTCTGTAAACCTGGCACATATTTAGAGTCTAGCACCACCCAATGGCAGTTTGTAATATCACTATATATATATTCAGGACTTAGACTGAAGACTTCCGTCAAGGTTCAATATCATATTAAACCTGTAACATAAATGACCTGGAATCAGCACACCATGATGAGCGAGATGGGTGATTCTGGGTATCATATCAGTAGGCGAGACAGACAGTGAGCCGTGGCTACGTAGCACCCCTAGTGCCTCGGAGGGTAACTCCAGAGGAACACATAGATGGATGAATGTAATTAATAGATAAACTCAGGAAGCTGACACACACACACACTTTTCAACTGGGGTTCGACAAGGACGTATTGTTAACCAGAATTATCATTACACTGTTATAGAAATATAGACACATTTGAATGACATTTAGGCCATGGGTTAGTTAGTGTAGAGCTACTGTATGATGCATAGATGGGATTCCACAGTTTCTGCACACATGATAGTGTGTCACCTGTGGATGTGTGTGCCTTAACAACTACAGCACCTGATCAGTGCAACGGCAATGACTGATCAGACATCATTTCTATCAGCTCACCGCTTTTCTTTAACAACCCTTCTTTTCATGCCAACAACAACAGTTTTCACATGTTTTTTTTGGCCCTATCCAATAGGTTAGAATGGACAATAACAAAGCCTTGCCAAATTATCAGCATAAGTGTCTGTAAGCAGTGCTCTTGATGAGGGATACACTGCTACTGGGTGTTGGCCAGTGAGTAGGCTTTGCCAACTTTGGCCCAATCCATGCACAGTTTGGTTTTGACGGGAAGAACTAAGGGGACGTGGCTGACGTGCAAACCGATATTTCATTTTTAAATTGGTTAAAACTAGGTTAAGGTTATGAGTTTGGTTAAGGTTAAGGTAAGGGTCAGTTATATATTTTGGCTAGTTGTGCTGTCAATGGGATGCTGGTCAGAAAAGTCTCCTTCGTCTCTCCCTGTTTTGACTCCCCTCTCTAGTATTGGCCCAGTCCGGTCTCCCCCTCCCCCACCAGTCCCAAGTTTGGAACCCAGAGTACCACAACAACTCTGTGTCTATACTCTAACAATCCCAGTCTCCATTGGTTCAAGTGATCTACATGTTGTTATAACAGGCAATATGGAGCAACAAAAAAAAAAACGCATTTGACAGGACTCCTCTTAGCTACTTTGTTGACAACGTTTGGTGAACATTTAAATTTTTTCCATAACAGAAATACTGACTATTCTTGCACTCATTTGTTGGGCTGATTGAGCTGGTTGAATGTTTTTTTTCTTCCAATAGTCATCTAATGGTGACTGTACAGAAACACAATGAACCCTGTAGAGTTGGCGTGGGAACCACCTCAGTGACCTTCACGTTTCTATACATGGAGTTAGTATTACTCTGTTTCATTCATCACTCTTCATCACGTTAGCAATTACTTGACATGAGTCTGTCCTTCACTCCAGTTTCTACATCTGCACCATCTACCTGGCTTGGCACAACACTGTACACCTGTTTCTTTGAGCAGAACACCTTTGTAGTTGTAGTATAGTGTGTGTTATAATATAGAACACCTCCATCATAGGGTAAATCAGCTGGATATAGATCTTTTCTGCAACAAGGAAATGAAAAGTGAAGGATTGTCAAAGATCAAATAGATGCCAGGGGTCGCTGTCTTAGCTTCTCAAGAAAGGAAACCAGTGTGACCTCCTCTCTGTGAAACCCTCCTCGTTCCGCCCGACTCGCACTCTCCAATACACACACACACACACACACACACACCAAACTCATTCCAATTTTCGGTCCGCTACATCAAAGTTCCATCCGTACATGCAAGAGGCTCTTAATCCTGTCAAATGCGTTGTTCCCCTTTCAGATGTATTTGTTTCCCACCAGATCTATTGGCCTGTGATTTCTCCCTCTATGTGAATACAGTGAATGCCATTTTCCTCCTCTGCTCTGTTTCAGGAGTCTTTCATAATGTGAAACATTGCCAATCCCTGTGCTAACGCCATATCCATTTTCAGGCAGACTGTTAATAGTTACCACTCATTGTCAGCCAGTTAGCTTTTGAGCACTATGCATGTGTATATAACACAGAGTATTGGAAAGCTGTATCCTGTGTACAGTGCTATGTTCATACTCTTCGTATATAATGTAAATATCATGTATAAATCACCTGTATTTTGTGTGTCGTCGTCTTTTCTGTTTTGAGTGGCCTTGAACATCTCTCTCATGTGTTCTCCTCTCATGGGTTAGGGAGGAATGCTTTATACAGCCTGCTCAGTTATTGCACAAGCACACGGGTTTATCATAGCATACTGTAAGCGTACATTCCGTGGAACAGTACAATATATCAAATACATGAGTTTTTAGGCATTTGAGAATATTTAAGAATAGGAACATTCTTGCAGAAATGTTGAATGTGCTTCTTGAAAATGCTGATATTGGGGTGATTTTCTTTGGTAAGTAGTCTGTATTTTTCCCTTCCTGGATATGATCATCTGTGATGTCCCCTACTCCCCATTCCTGTCACCTCTCTCCAGTACTGTCTCTCCATCTAATCTGTCAGTCTCTCATAGATCGTCAGAAGTCTGCTGCCACAGTGCCGCCAGTCTCCTCACAGCTAAGGTGGGAGAAGGCCTCCCAAGCCAGCAGGTAAACAAATTAGACCAGTACAGGCTAAAACTAGCCTGAATCCCAGTCTGTTTGTGCTATCATGCTAACTCCTCACTCATTATCATGCCACAATGAAACAATGAGTTGACAAGAGCACAAACAGATCTAGGACCAGGCTAAAACTTTACATGGGACTGAAACGTTGCATGTGTTTACAGTTTAAGTACATTTTCCCATGTAATTTTGCTTGTACAGTATAGCCAGGGTACAGCATCAGGAATTCAATCCTGTGTGTTTTGTGTGTGTGAGTTTTGTATGCCTTGACCTAACATGACCTACCATTGTAAATCACCACTGATACCTCCTTTTGTCTGTGAGTAATCGAGGTGATGTCTGAGATCTTTGTCAGGTACCGTGTATCTCCTGTTATCTCCTCTCCTCTTCCTCTTGTCTTCTGGTTGTCTCTGGTCATGCTCCTCCCAGACGTAGCATTGTGTCAGTTATCCAGGAGCACCGAGCTCACTGCCCGCTGAGCAGCTACCGCAGCGGCCCCCCACGAGTGCCTCTCCTTTGGCTCGCCCAGCCGCCTTGTCCCCCTGGTCCTCTATAACCCTGGAACTACTACACCCTGGCCTCCAACCCCATCACAGCACTCTGCAGGGCAGAGCCAGAGCAGTGCCTCTCGCTGTGGAAGAGAAGGACGACGCTCACAAAGACTTATAGGAGACTGTCTGACTGAGGATTTGTGGGAGAAAAGAGCGACATGCCGCCATCTTTGCTACCAAGCTAGCTATTAGTCATTGTTCATCATGTCTTTGTCTATGGTGTTTTGGGGGGTGTTGAAACATACTTTTATGTTACGATCAGTGATGATTATTTTGTTTGGGTTCAAGAGGTGGACAACTTGGGTTTTGCTGAATGTATAGCTCGCTGTACAATCATTAACGGTAAAGTTTGTCGCGAGCGCCAAGGTGGCAGTGGACAAAGCCATAACTGTGTATTTGAAATGCATGTTAAAAAAAAGTATTAGCTTTCACAGACACAGATTGTTTAAGTCATTTTCTTCTCTTTTCATCGATTGTCCCCACCTCTCACCAAGATCGTAGTGTTTTATATTCTATGGAATTGCTTTCAAACGCACTTTGCTCACGCACCCTACGGTATATGAATATGTTTCTATTGCACTTTTAATGTGTTTTACAGGATAAGAGATGTATACAAACATTGTAAAAGCTGACAGTGTGTGTACCATCATCGTCCTTCCTTGCTTCTACGGTATCTATGTTGAAGCATAATCTTCGTCCCAAATGACACCACATTCGCCAAAGTAGTGCACTACATAGGGCATAGGGTGCCATTCGGGACGTACTTTTCGTCCTTCCTCTCTCTGAAGGCCTCAATCAACCTGAATGTCAAGCACAAACTGACCAATGCATTCCAATACTAGTTGTGATCGACTGTTTACCCCCACTGGGTTAAATAATGATGTTGAAAGTAGATCTCTATCCAAGATTGCCTTTTGTTTTCTACATCCTGTGTATGGAAGTAACCATGCTGGATCGGCGTGTAGACAGCTTTCACTATAGAATAGTAGTACTAGTAGCACTGTAGTTGTAGTAATAGTAGAGGTAGTTGGCAGTTTATTCTGTACAGTATTCAACCATGATGCTATGTATCCTAACCTAGAAATACCAATTTGGAGCTTTTCTCAAACCACCACCCAGCAACTTTTAACCATCTATATCAAACGTCCACTCAGTCACAGCTCATAAGCGTGGCAAAATGGGATGAATTCACACACCTCGGCCTAGCTTTAGACAGAAGATTCTGTTTCTAAAGGATCTCTGACCAGAACTGGGGTTGCTAACTGCAGTTGGGTTTCAAAAACGTTGGGTTTTGACATGCTTTTGTGTTATTCTGGTGAATGCTGTCTGCTCCATTCCTTACTAGGCTTCTCAGACATCACGTGAAGCAGATGAAGGAGAAGGAAGGGGTTTTGTGTAAACCAGCCGGAGACTGTATTAACCCACGGAGCTAAAAACCCAACGCATTCGTTTGGGAGAGCAAACTTGCTTTGGAGCCCAATGGCTTTAAACCTATCAGATGGTTCAAATACCATTGAAGGTATACATAGGCCAACTGGACATACAGTAAGCTATGAAGAAAATTATTCATGTTACTAGCTACCTTTTTCTGGACCTGGAGTGTATAAGTACTCAGGGCACAACGATGAAACTCTGAATGTGTGTCCCATAATGAAGATGAACGGACTGGCTTGCACAATTTCAACACTACTCGACAACTCAATAAAAACCATTCAGACAGCAATATATAAATGTATGGTATCTTTCAAATCATTTTTATTGCATATTTAACCATGTAAAGCCTACATTTCAAAACACAATAAATCCCACCCTAATCTAATAGGGGACTGCTAAACACTTTCGCATATTTATTTTGAAACATTACCATCAACACCTTTAGGAAAATGGCATTCGAATTTCGGCCACCAAAGGCTCACAGGAACGGAGGGTTTATTGGTGCCATTGTTAAGATCTATCGGATTCGACATCACTGATGTAGATTCATAGCATGTGGAAATTTGTATTGGACTTTTGGAATTTGGTACGCCTATTTACGTTTTTGTTGGAGGAGCAGCTCGGTAATTAACGTTACCTGAGTAAATCCCAACGGCGCCTCGAATCCGTTCTCTATTCACGATCAGGTGAACAATACGTTGTATAAAGGTTATTATAAATCATATTACCATGTTTGACGGTGACCTGATGAAGTGGGGGCGTGTGAAGACCACTCATCGTGAGCGGAGGAGTTTAGGGCGGCGGTGAGGAGAAAGGGAATACCGCGGGAGACAGAAGGTCAGCCGTCTGCAGTTGTTTTTTTGGAAACGTTGAGTGAGTGGGTCCGCGCAAATAGAACTCACTGGACACATTTCCTACTATAGCCTAGGTTGTCTGTGTGGTTTTTTCATCGCTTGTTATGATGGATTGAACTCATTTTGAGCAGATTAGTGGAGATGGATCTTCAGTGGCTCCTGATCCGAAGTCATATGTTTAGGAAACGGTGAAGAAGATGCCCACAGCCAAGTCATCTTTAGATAAGTCTGACCGGAGAGATGCAAACACTGGTGTGGTGTTTTGACATGAAGGAGGTGTGCATGTCATTGGGGAGCACAATCTAATGCTGTCGGAACTGACTGGTCTGGTCAACCCTGTACAGTTGTGGCAGAACACCAGCCATTCAGTGACGGCCCTAGTGCCTCCTAGTTAGTCCCTAGCTGATGGCTTTCTGTCATGGCCACAATGGAAACACTATTAGCGCCTATTCTCTAATTGTAAACTAACTCAGGCAATGTATTATTAGTGGTTGAGTTACCCTACACCTTTTGTTTTTAGGGTGGCGAGCACAAGTGCATTGAAACTAGCCCATGTTATTTTTTTACTGAAGTGGGTGAACTCAGCCATCTCTAAGGCAGAAGAGGAACATGTTGGTAATTTCACTAGTTATGTTAATCTACCATTGGCATACCCTGGTGGGTGTGTATCCTGACACAACACTAGTTATGTTAATCTACCATTGGCATACCCTGGTGGGTGTGTATCCTGACACAACACTAGTTATGTTAATCTACCACTGGCATGCCCTGGTGGGTGTGTATCCTGACACAACACTAGTTATGTTAATCTACCACTGGCATGCCCTGGTGGGTGTGTATCCTGACACAACACTAGTTATTTTAATCTACCACTGGCATGCCCTGGTGGGTGTGTATCCTGACACAACACTAGTTATGTTAATCTACCACTGGCATGCCCTGGTGGGTGTGTATCCTGACACAACACTAGTTATGTTAATCTACCACTGGCATGCCCTGGTGGGTGTGTATCCTGACACAACACTAGTTATGTTAATCTACCACTGGCATGCCCTGGTGGGTGTGTATCCTGACACAACACTAGTTATGTTAATCTACCACTGGCGTGCCCTGGTGGGTGTGTATCCTGACACAACACTAGTTATGTTAATCTACCACTGGCATGCCCTGGTGGGTGTGTATCCTGACACAACACTAGTTATGTTAATCTACCACTGGCATGCCCTGGTGGGTGTGTATCCTGACACAACACTAGTTATGTTAATCTACCACTGGCATGCCCTGGTGGGTGTGTATCCTGACACAACACTAGTTATGTTAATCTACCACTGGCATGCCCTGGTGGGTGTGTATCCTGACACAACACTAGTTATGTTAATCTACCACTGGCATGCCCTGGTGGGTGTGTATCCTGACACAACACTAGTTATGTTAATCTACCACTGGCATGCCCTGGTGGGTGTGTATCCTGACACAACACTAGTTATGTTAATCTACCACTGGCATGCCCTGGTGGGTGTGTATCCTGACACAACACTCGTTATGTTAATCTTAGAGACTGATGCAGGACTCAGTCTTAGAGACTGATGCAGGACTCAATTCAAGAACCGCAGTGGTGTGTGTGTGTGAGCGAAGCGCTCCTCTGTCATATGGAATGGTGTATGTGAGAAGCGAGGAGACATTTTTCAGACAGACAACACGTGTGGATTGAAGTTGTGGGCTTTTTCTTGACCAGAAACATGCATGTTGGTCCTGGTCAGTCCCTGGATGGGAGACCAGGTGCTGCTGGAAGTGGTGTTGGAGGGCCAGTAGGAGGCACCCTTTCCTCTGGTCTAAAAAATATCCCAATGCCCCAGGGCAGTGATTGGAGACACTGCCCTGTGTAGGATGCTGTCTTTCGGATGGGACATTAAACGGGTGTCTTGACTCTCTGAGGTCATTAAAGAATCCATGGCACTTATTGTAAGAGTAGGGGTGTTAACCCCGGTGTCCTGGCTAAATTCCCAAACTGTCCCTCATACCATCACAGTCACCTATTCATCCCCAGCTTACAATTGGCTCATTCTTCCCCCTCTCCCCTGTAACTATTCCCCAGGTCGTTGCTGTAAATGAGAATGTGTTCTCAGTCAACTTACCTGGTAAAATACAATTAATAAAAACACTGTTCGTTCAGTTGGTTGATTATTTCACAGTGCCATTTAAACTAGCTAACTAACATTATATTTAACTGGCCACTGTATGACAAACACACAGGGTTTGAGTGTGTGTCTGTGAACACAAACTCTGCCAATACTGAAGAGTCAGCGTTATTAGGCTAAACTCGTGTTGGCAGTTGGCTCTTTCCATTAAATGTTTACCTAGGCCGGGTAGCAGTCTGTCTGACTTATCATGCCACTCCTTATCATGGTAAACAGCATGACTGAGTACATGGACTGGAATGTTAGCCTGAAATCCAGAACCCGTTTTGCTAACTTTTGCCCACTTCAAAACAACACGGTCACTTTTGTCGTCCTCTCCTCCTCAGTAGACACCGACTGCAGTCTGTTGGTTAAAACATGTAGCCGATTATCTTTCCAGTGACGTAAGAAAGACTAGAAATGGTTAACACGTTGAGAGAAGTGAGAATGAAAAGCAGTCTGGTGACTGGGAGAAACACCATCTCAGCGACGCGTGGGGAATTTAGCTGTTTCACTTTGATTCCTGGCATTGTAAATAATATCACTAAGCTTGGCATCATTTTGTCCAGGAATGCAGTTGTTAGTATTTCATTTCTCCTGACATCATTGGGAAAACTCCCGAAAGCATTGTAAACTCGTAGAATAAGCGAGCTAACGACTTCAGTTAAAGAACAATGTCCTCTTTATCATAATAAAAAATGAGGCCACTTCATTTACAAAGGAATTCAGAGGCACCACATTTGGAGTAAAGAACGGTCTAGTAGTGCGCTACACCCATTATGAATTCTGTAACAAGGTGACAGACCATTCTCCTGCTCAAACACTTGTATTTTATTTTTCACTGTTTATTTAGTTTTACAGACAATTCACTCATTAGTCAACCCAATTTAAACAACATAATTAACCAAAAAGAAAAGGGGAGGGGGAAAAAACTCACCTTTTAAAGATACCGTACTTTACACAAGGTACAACGGTTGAAGGGGCAATCTACATTTCAAACAACAAAGCAGCCACCCCGCTAATGTTCCTGTAAACAGCTGAAGATTAGGAGTGGAGAAATGCAACCACTCTCACATTCATAGACCCCAGCTATGGATGCAAAGACTGAGCATCCAGTAGACCAAAACACTATTGTAAAGTGACTATTCTACTGGATGTCATAAGGTGAATGCACCAATTTGTAAGTCGATCTGGATAAGAGCGTCTGCTAAATGACTTAAATGTAATGTAAATGTAACTATAGTTTTAACCGTTTGAGGCTATAGTGTTTTGTTTTACAAGTACATTGTTCACAAACAACGGGGCAAAACACGCTTACATTTTGCGTTCCGTCGGGGTAAGACGGTTGAACCAAACTCATGAGTCATCTGCAAGTTACATTATTCAAGAAATCAATCGGCACATTTCACCAATCTCAAAGTCCAGAAATGGATGTAGCAAACACAGATTGCCCCTCCAACGAATGTCACAGGGGTGTCGATTACAGATTGATTTTGTAAGTATGCCATCAGAGGATGGACTGTTCAAACTAGCTTAACTTCCTCGTACCCTTACTGTATGTCACTGGTAGGTGTCCAGTCTCTCGCTCTCCCTCAGAACTGAGCAGCAGTACATGTGGCTCTGTGTACAGTACTGTAGCTGTGGGAGCATCATTACCTCATAGAGAGGAGGTCAATGGAAAGAGCCCTGTCAAGAAATCCCCACTCAAAGCACAGTACATGGACTGAAAGGAGTGTGGTTTAACGTACACTGCAAGATAAATGTAGCCTGGTCCTAAATCTGTTTGTGCTGTTTTGCCAACTTCTATGGTCATTGTCATGCCAATAGGAGTTGGCAAGACATCACAAATATAAACACAACATGCAACAATTTCAACGATTTTGCTGAGTTACAGTTCACTTAAAGTAATCAGTCAACTGAAATCAATAAATTAGGCCCTAAACTATGGATTTCACATGACTGGGCAGGGGTGCAGGATTGGCTGGACCTGGGAGGGCACAGGCCCACCCACTGGGGAGCCAGACCCAGCCAATCAGAATTAGTTTTTTTCTCACAGAAATACTCCTCAGCTTTTTGTGCGTATGGAGCATTTCTGGGATTTGTATTATTTCAGCTCATGAAACATGGGAGTAACACTTTACATGTTGCGTTTATATTTTTGTTCTGGAACCAGGCTAGGATAGATCCCTTACTCAACTTCCCCCTCACTCCTTGTCTGCAGTGTCTCCTGCCCATCTCCAGAGCCCTGGGAAGAGCCCTGTCCAGGGGCCAAGAGGAGCTCTACTCAAAGGGAAGGGATCAGGACCCCAAGGGAGGGGGCTAGCAATCCACAGCCCAGGAAAGTGTCCTGGGACCAGGCCTCGCCATAGCCCGGTGAAGGGGGTACCACCAGGGACCCAGAGCCCAAGAAAGGGACTAGGAATCCACAGCCCAGGGAAGAGCTCCATACAGGGTGGACTAGGATCTCATTCCCCAGGGAAGGGAGCGGGATCCAGGCTGAACCAGCTGAGAAGCCCTGGAGCCAGGATAAAGAGACATAGACTGACGGCAGGATCACCCTGCAGCCTGCCTGACTTCATTCACCTTGAGGAAAACCAGTCTGTGCTCAGATCCGCTAACAGCAGCCCAACACATACCACCACTTCTATAAGCCTGGACCAGCCTACAGACCCAGGCAGTAGGTCTACCGACAGCTCACACACTGGACTGAATGCTCACAGTCCAGACAGGGCAGAAGTAGTGGCCTGTAGGGAGGGCAGAGCGAGGGAAATCTCCCATAAATATGTACGGTTTGGACCTGATGTGGGACGCTGTACTGATCAACGGCCATGTAGGAGACGGATGGAAGGTGGATACAGGGCTCAACGTGGAACTGTCCCCCTCTCACAGAGCTGCGACTGGGACGGAGGAGGCCATGCTTCAGGAGAGCTCTACAGAAGAGAAGATGAAGAGAGGGAGTGAGGAGGTGAGGTTGCAGGACTCCACTGAACAGAAGCTGTATAAGATTGCCAACGAGCTTCTACTCACAGAGAGGGCCTATGTTGCCCGCCTTCACCTGCTAGACCAGGTCAGTGTGTCACTGTCAACTTCACTGTTCCTGTTCATCCACTGTAGTTATCACCACATGACTTAATCAGTATGTGTTGATTAGCAGAGTTTTAACATGTGTGTGCAGGTGTTCTGTGCCCGGCTGACTCAGGAGGCCGGTAAAGGCTTGTTCCCTGTAGATGTGGTGAGGACCATCTTCTCCAACATCTCCTCCATCCACACCTTCCACAGCCAGTTCCTACTGCCAGACCTGGAGACACACATGGGCCAATGGTGAGACAACCCAAATAGATGATGCAATTGAAGTCCTTATCTATAATGAGACTGAAAGACATGATTGGATTGGAACCTTTTTATTCAATTAAAAATATGGTTATATTTTATGTAATTCATCCGGCCTCACAAAGACCACAGTAGTTTTAACATTCCTACATTAAATCGCTAGCATATCTAAACTGATTAAATAATAATTTTTTGAACTTTGATCTCCGACCCTTGACCCCACAGGTCTGTGAGCCCTCGTCTGGGTGATGTCATGCAGCAGCATGCTCCCTTCCTCAGGATGTATGCTGAGTACGTGATGAGCTTCGACCACGCCATGGAGCTGCTTAGAGTCTGGACGGAGAGGTCCGCACCATTCAAGAATGTCATACAGGATATACAGGTAGGCCAGTATTTAACCAGTTAGGCCAGTTGAGAACAAGTTCTCATTTACAACTGCGACCTGGCCAAGATAAAGCAAAGCAGTGCGACCCAAATAACACAGAGTTACACATGGGATAAACAAACATACAGTCAATAACACAATATAAAAATCTATATACAGTGTGTGCAAATGTAAGATTAGGGAGGTATGGCAATAAATAGGCCATAGTGGCGAATGAATTACAAGTTAGTTGGGTGTACTATTTACAGGTGGGCTGTGTACAGGTGCAATGATCGGTAGGCTGCTCTGACAGCTGATGCTTATTAAAGTTAGTGAGGGAGATATGTCTCCAGCTTCAGTGATTTTTGCAATTCGTTCCAGTCATTGGCAGCAGAGAACTGGATGGGAAAGGCGGCCAAAGGAGGTGTTGGCTTTGGGGATGATCAGTGAAATATACCTGCTGGAGCGCGTGCTATGTGTGGGTGTTGCTATGGTGACCAGTGAGCTGAGATAAGGTGGAGCTTTACCTAGAAACGACGAATATATAGCGAGGACCAGCCAACGAGTGCATACAGGTCGCAGTGGTGGGTAGTATATGGGGCTTTGGTGACACAACGGATGGCGCTGTGATAGACTGCATCCAATTTGCTCAGTAGAGTGTTGGAGGCTATTTTGTAAATTACATCGCCGATGTCCACATATTCAGAACCGTCCACAGTAGTGATGAATATCTTATTCATTCTCTTAATCTCCATTTCACCATTCACCTAATGAAAATCAATAGGTGCTAACTTTCCAATGGTGGAAACATTTAGTCAATCTTGCCCTGTTGTTGATTTTCTGTTATCTTCCAGAGTCGGGAGGTGTGTGGTAGTTTGACCCTGCAGCACCACATGTTGGAGCCGGTCCAGAGACTTCCTCGTTATGAGATGTTGCTGAGAGACTACCTCAAGAGACTGCCTGATGACGACTCGGACCACAGCCATGCAGAGAGTGAGTTGACACCTGCCTTACTGTAGCATAGACATAGTCCAACATACAGTAGATCCACAAAGGCCGGCCTCACTCTTACTTTAGCATAGACATGGTCCAACATACAGTAGATCCACAAAGGCCGGCGTCACTCTTACTGTAGCATAGACATGGTCCAACATACAGTAGATCCACAAAGGCTGGCTTCACTCTTACTGTAGCATAGACATGGTCCAACATACAGTAGATCCACAAAGGCCGGCCTCACTCTTACTGTAGCATAGACATGGTCCAACATACAGTAGATCCACAAAGGCTGGCCTCACTCTTACTGTAGCATACATGGTCCAACATACAGTAGATCCACAAAGGCCGGCCTCACTCTTACTGTAGCATAGACATAGTCCAACATACAGTAGATCCACAAAGGCCGGCCTCACTCTTACTGTAGCAGAGAGTTCAGGTAGTCCTCATTTACTAGCCAAGACTCACGCAGTGTCATCACTTTTGCTCAGACTTGTAGTAACTTTCCCAGAAACCATAATAGATTAGGTTTTGTGGTTTAGGGGTTTTGCTTTTCTAAAAAAATACGGTGTTGATCTCTTTGCCTGCCTTCAGAGTCTCTGCAGGTCATCTCCATGGCAGCAACACACTCCAACAGCGCCATCCGCCAATCAGTACGTGCAGAACTAATATGCTAATCCTCTACTTACTGCAGATAGCAATTGTCAGTAGAGTATATCTAGAGACCATTTCTCTTCAGGCATAGAGGTTACTACTGTTAACCACTACCATCTGTACTTTGTTATTTTGCTATCGGTTGGGACATAAGTTTGGGATCTGCTTTGTTGTCTAACATCCTATGTTCTGCTGCGTTGTCCTCTAGGAGAACCTGAAGAAGCTGCTGGAGATCTACGAGATGTTGGGGGAGGAGGACGTGATGAACCCCTCCAATGAGTTCATCAGGGAGGGACGCATCTTGATGCTGGCTGCCAGGAACTCCGCCATGGAGAGACACCTCTTCCTGGTTAGACCAGCTCACAATATTTTAACCTTTTATTTTACCAGGAAGTCCCATTGAGGTCAGACCACCTCTTTCCCAATGGAGACCTTATGGAGTTTAGGAAGACGCAACATTACATAATGTTGCTATGTATAGTGTAGAACAGACATGATTTTCTGCTATGTATAATGTGAACTGAAATCATCTCTATTTTGTCAGAATCTTGCACTTCACTGACTAGGAACCACTGAACATCCATCCATTTAACCCACACGTGTCAAACTCATTCCACGGAGGGCGGGGTTTCGCTCCACCCTTGTACTTGATGAATTAAGGTCACTAATTAGTAAGCAACTCCCTCATCTGGTTGTCTAGGTCTTAATTGAAAGGAAAAAACAAAAATCCGCAGACACTCGGCCCTCCGTGGAATGAGATCGACACTCCTGCATTAACGGCTCATTCAGGAGACTCTTGTGGCTCATACTTCTTTCTTGCCCCCCCCCGCTGTCCATCCAGTTCAACAACATACTACTGTGCTGCACTCCTCGGTTCAGCCTGGGGGGGCAGCGGTTCACCGTGCGGACACGGATTGACGTGGAGGGCATGACGGTGCAGCGCACCACCAACGAACACCACCCCCACACCTTCCAGGTGTCTGGCAAGGAGATGACCCTGGAGAGGACCCTGGACCTACAGGCCAGGTGAGGGGAGGGGGGGGGTGTCACAATAATATAAATCACCTGAAGTTCTTGGATGGATGTGTATATGTTTTGTATAAATGTTAACATGTGGCTTTGTCTTTCCAGCTCTGAACAAGACAAAGAGGACTGGTTAAAGGTAACAGTGCTTTGTCATATTTTGAAACATGTTTAAATGACCAATGGCACATGATGAGTATATAGAGAGAGTACACATGGTCTGACGTGCCTTGTACTTTCAGGCTTTCCAGGACACTATTGATGTTTTCCGACAGAAGAATGAGACTTTTAAGTCAACTTCTAAAGAAGTAGAGGTATCTGTTAGGATCCCTTATTTTTGTGCAAAACAGAGACTGATAGAATGTTTTCTTCCATTATTTTGTGTGTGTTCCTCCATCTGTACGGTATGCTCCCTGTATTAATATAGAGGGATAAATCACAGGCAAATGGGTGTAGAGGGGAACTGATCATTTAGCAAAAGGGAAGGAGAAACAACTCATTTGAGATCCTCTTGCATGTACGGGTGGTAAAACAACATGGCGAGACTGAACTGATTTTGAGTGTTGGTCTTTGTTCCTGTGTGCGTGAACAGATGGAGGAGCTGGGTCGGCGTGCCCCTCGATGGATCAGGGACAATGAGGTGACCATGTGTATGAAGTGTAGCGAACCCTTCAACGCCCTCACCCGATGGAGACACCACTGCAGAGCCTGTGGCTGTGTGAGTTAACACACACGTACACACAACACACACTTCACATTCACTTTACCTAAGGCTGGGGTGAGGTTATGATTAGTTGAAATGGCATTCACGTTCAGTGTTGTACTTCCGTTCTTTCTAACATAACCAGACCGATATGACCATGACTTCCTGTGTGTCCACCTGTCTGCCAGGTGGTGTGTTGGAGGTGTTCAGACAACAAAGTAACTCTGGAGTATGATGGCAACAGGGTGAACAAGGTGTGTCTAGACTGCCACTCCGCCCTGATCCTCCGGGCCAACAGAGAGGAGAGGGGAGAGGGCATGGAGGGGGGGCATTCTAGAGGTTCCACACCTCACCTCCACATTTCCATCCCTGCCCTTTCCCCAGGATGTGAAGGTCTTGTCTAGGGTCCCCTTCTAAGGGACAGGTGATGAAAATGGGATGGTGGTTAAGGCCATCGCCATGGTTGGCAAGGGGACGGTCATCAATGGCAACGAAAGTGTCACTGATAATGGTTACGGGAGTGTCGCCAATAGAAACGGGATGGCTGTCAATGACAGCGAGGCCTCTCGCTCAAACAGCCTCCGTGTTCAAACACAAGCGATCCCCCAGTCTCTGCACTTGTGTTCAGTGTTAAGGCCTTAATGAGATGCAGCGAGCTCAAAAGGTATTGGGATAGTGACATATTTGAAATGATACATTGACTGAGGTTAAAGTGCAGACCATCTGCTTTAATTGAAGGGTATTTTCATCCATAATGGGTGACCTGTTTATAAATTACAGCACGTGTTGTACATAGGGGACCCATGTTAGGGGACCCATGTTAGGGGACCCATGTTAGGGGACCCATGTTAGGGGACCCATGTTAGGGGACCCATGTTAGGGGACCCATGTATTGGGACACATTCACTTATATGGGTATTAAAGTAGTGCACAGTATTTGCTCCCATATTCCTAGCATGCAATGGTTACATCAAGCTTGTGACTCTACAACCTTGTTGGATGCATTTGCTGTTTGTTTTTCGTTGTGTTTCAGATTATTTTGTTCCAAATAGAAATGTATGGTAAATTAATATATTATGTAATTTTGGAGTCACTTGTAATTGTAAATAATAATATAATATGTTTCTAAACACTTCTACATTAATGTGGATGCTATCATGATTCTGGACCTTTCTACTACTTTAATACACATAAGTGAATTTTTCCCCAATACTTTTGGTCCCCTAAAATGGGGAGGACTATGTACAAAAGGTACTGCAATTTCTAAATGTTGGATGAAAATGCCCTCAAATTAAAGTTGGAAGTCTGCACTTTAACCCCATAGTCATTGTATCATTTGAAATCCAAAGTGCTGGAATACAGAGCCAAAATAAACAAAAATGTCACTGTCCTAATACTTTTGGCGCTCTCTGTATACCGTAATGGGCTGGCAATGAGATGTATTTTGTGTAAACTCGAGAAGCAATGTGTTCTGCCTATCCCTATCTGAATAAGAAAATCAATTAACCTTATAATTTGTATTTGAAATTATTTACCTTTTTGAATAAATAAAGTTGAACTTGTTTAAAAGTGAAGCAAGGTGTTCATTTGAACTAGAAAATTAAAGTTGGAAACTTATCAGCTAAGTTTCTTACGCTAGCAGTATGTGTTATTAAAGAGATTCTCCTATACTTTTGTATACTTTTTTCCCCAGTAGTTCTGAAAGTAGCACTCACAACCCAACAATGGTCCCTGAAAATTGCGTACTACATGCAGATATGTGGACCACGTCATTGCTCTCTCGATTAATCCCGCCTGTGTAGGCGTGTTTTGCATCAGCTGGAAGTTGATTGCCTTCGATTTGGAACCAGGCTGCATCCTGGGTTTGAACCAGGTGCCCCTTTCAAAGCCCACTGCGAAGTCAAAACTAAACTGACGTGTATGTATGTAATTACTAGGATTCTGTGTTTTCCCATGCAAAAGGGATTGCTTTTATCTGTCTTCCCAATGAGACATTTTTTGAACATTCTAACATTTTAGTTTGTGGAAAAGAGAGATTTTTCTGGAAGATGCACCTTGCTGCCTTGTTGACAAAATGACAGAGCGGCGCAGATTACTGTTCCATTTGAGAAGGGCGCTCCTCTCTCCCCGCTTTCGCCCAATGATGTAAGGGGCCATAGGCCGGTGCCCCACCGGCTTATAATAATAGGCTGCAACCTTTCTCTGCTGTGGCCACTGAGCCGTTGAGTCCGCCCTGCAACAACATTGGATAACGCTGGGCAGGCCTCTTGCTAGCTCTTGCTCAGATACGAAAGGCTGAAGCTCATTGGCTAGAACTCGAATTGCCAGGAGGCTGGCCCACGTGGAGGGAAATGTAGGGAAGTGGTGCAGCACAGCTTCAAGAAAAGTCGCTTTCAATCTAGGGATTTCGTAGCTAATTGATGTAAAAAAATATATATATATTCTCATAGATTATGCATGTATGAACACATTCAGCCCAAAGTGGTTTAAAAAGTACTTTCACCAAAGTACAGGAGCATGTCTTTAAGTAAATATATTCCCATGGAAAACTTTTAAGTCTACACATTTTATGGAGATGGAGACCTTCCACTAAATACACTACATGACCAAAAGTATGTGGACACCTGCTTGTTGAACATCTCATTCCAAATCATGGGTGTTTAATATGGAGTTGGTCCCCCCTTTTGCTGCTATAACAGCCTCCACTCTTCTGCGAAGGCTTTCCACTAGATGTTGGAACATTTCTGCGAGTACTTGTTTCCATTCAGCTACACAAGCATTAGTTTGGTCGGACACTGACGTTGGGCGATAAGACCTGGCTCGCAGTCAGTGTTCCAATATATCCCAAAGGTGTTCAATGGGGTTGAGGTCAGGGCTCTGTGCAGGCCAGTCAAGTTCTTCCACACCGATCTCAACAAACCATTCCTGAATATACCTTGCTTTGTGCACAGGGGCATTGTCATGCTGAAAACAGGACAGGGCCCTCCCCAAACTGTTGCTAGAAAGTTGGAAGCACAGAATCGTCTAGAATGTCATTGTATACGTTTTTTACTTTATCAGTATCCTTGACATTATTTTTCTCCCGTTACATCACAAACATGTTACATTTCTCCTGCAGTGCCTAACTCCGTTTTGTATGTGTGTAGATAAATGAACAGAATGCAGTCTTCGCTAACGTGAGAACGTTGCTTTTCAGTCACGCTGTAACACTGAACTTCTGCGACACGGATTGAATAGAGCCCCAAAAGATTTAGAGAATTTCTGACCATAATTGCAGCCATAAGTGCCATACTGAAAGCCGGTGAGGAGGAAGTGGAGGAGCTAAAGAGAGAGAATGCAGTTTCAAGTAATTTGGCCAACAACTGTTTCTCATGTGTTGATTAAAATTAAAAATATATATTTTTTGTCGGCAGTTTATTTTATGCCTATTTCTCATGTGTTTCCTTTCATATTATTTTAGCCCTGGAGGCCATTGTGACATCCAGTGAGTGGCAACACAGGTAATCAAACTTTGTTAAAAAAATAAAATTATACTTAGGGTAGGTTTAACAAATGTTAAGTTTACTAATGTGTCCTTTCCTGTAATCACAGCTTTGCAAGCCAGGTGGAGTGTCAGTGAGAGGGAGGGACGAGCTGAAGAGAGAGAACGCAGGTATAACCGATACAGAAAAGGAGTATTGTTTTCCAGTCAGAGGTGCTGCACTTGTTTGTACCCCGAGAAGGTGTTTATACCTGCTGTTAACATGCACCCTCATCTTGTCTTTTTACACTTTTAAGATCTGATCACATCACACTGCGTCATTTAGAATGTGGGCACAATCAGAATGTGGACAACGTCAGGACAAAGACTGCATGTTACAACCAGGTATTAACAGGGCTGATCCCTCCCTCCTCTGATGCAGGTATCTTCACAGCACCAGTGAGAGGAGTCTACTACATCAGATTCACTGCCATGGATTACCTCACATCGCATTCATGTGTGTAGATCTTTACCACAATGACAAGAGAGTTCTTTTAAATAACTAATATGGTACCCATGGAGATCTTCAGTACAGGTCTGATGCATTGAATCTAGAGCTGGACGAGGGGGATGTGATCTACATGCGTCTCCCCTCAGGCAGGAGGCTCTTTGATAATTCTAATAACTACACCTTCAGTGGCTTCCTGCTCTTCCCTATGTGAAGGGAGCACCGTCAATTGTGTAATGATTTCTGATGTGAACAGTTCGGATGAATCAATAAAGAGCATCATTAAAAAAAAAAGCCAGGCAATTCTTTTGTTTACATTTTTATTTAAATGTTTTTTTGTAATTTAGCAGACACTCTTATTCAGAGCGATTTACAGGAGCAATTATGGTTAAGTGCCAGATTTTTAACTTATTCGGTATTGGGCTTCAAACCAGCGACCATTCGGTTACCACTAGGCTACCTGCCACCCTCAGTCATTCACAGTTTACCAACATTGACGTAAAGTGTCTCCATCACAGGAGGTTGGTGGAACCTTAATTGGGGAGGACGGGCTTGTGGTAATGGCTGGAGTGGAATAGATGGAATGGTATCAAACACATAGTTTCCATATGTTTAATACCATTCCCTTAACTTCAATACATCCATTATTATGAGCCGTCCTCCCCTCACCAGCCTCCACTGGTCCATTACTGTAGATATGCTTTTCTTTGTATTTCTGACAGTCACAATTGCAGAGGCGCAAACCCCAAACAATTTCAACCTCAACAGAAATGGAGACAGTAGTTTTTACCATTCCCTTCGTATGTTTGACATCGAGAGTTGCGGAAACACACACAAAAGCAGAAAAATGTTGTTTTGAACCCACAGCCTCTAAGCGTTGAGGTAGAGATAGAACCACTACACCACCATCACATTGTTTACACTTCTCTTTGTATGTTTGACAATTAAAGTCGCGGAAATGTACACAAAAGCTAAGTAGACGAGGTTTGAAGCTAGAACCTCTTGGTCTCAAGGCAGTAATTGAACCATTGCACCACCACCTTCATTACATTTTATACCATACAGGTATATGTTTGACATCGAGTTGCTGAAACGTACACGATAGTATAGGAAATTAGGTTTGAACTTACAACCTCTTGGTGTCAAGGATGGGATTTAACCATTGAGCCAGCAGCTCATTCACATTTTTCACTCTTTGTGTATTTGACATAGAGAACTGCGGAAACACACAAAAGCATACATTTAGATTTGAGCCCAAAACCTCTTGGTCAAACAGCGGTGATTTAAAGGTACATTTTTAGTCATATAAAGTTGTTACATTTCTATGTTGGACATCATAAGAAAGTGTGCTGGTGAGTCCAGACCCCTCTTTCACCAGAAACCAAATGATTATGGATGGTGTTGATGGCCATTTCTATACAATGCTGACCACAGAGGTTCTGGGCTTAGCAGTGACTTAATGGGATCATTTTATAATTAAACACATTCTACAGATCCCTTTCTATTTACAGACAAAAAGCTTGGCGATTTCTTCTCTCAAAAAACATAGACGTCCTATTAAGAGAAGTGACAAATCCTCCCTCGGTTTGAGGACATGACCACAGACTTTAGATTTGACTCCCCATTTGAAAACATAAGGAAACCTAAGCATGACTTCATTGGTAAGTTCCTGCTCATAGGCACAGAATCTCCAGAGTTCCAGGATGTTTGTGGTTGGCTCCACTCCTCCAGAAAAAGAGGGTTGGGGATAGACGTGAATGACATTCCTCTGTACTGTACATTTTATTGACAGGCAGGAAGGTGATGGTTAACAGTCCAGACTAAGCATCCATGAATGTCATAGGACAGTGCCAAGAACCAAATTCCATTAGTCTTTTCTTGTTCAGTGGCTCTCTCCATTCATTTGCTTTTTTTGGCCTGAGGGTCTCCCATATTCATAAAGCATCTGAGCAGGAATGCTGATCTAGGATCAGGTCCCCCCTGTCCATGTAAGTCTTATTCAATGAGCTCTAAAAGGCTAAACAGATCTGAGATCAGCACTACTGAGACGCTTTATGAATACAGGCTCTGGTCTCAACCTTGCCAAAGTATTCTGACCTCTCATAGTCCAGACTCCAGACTGTCTGTATTGAGTCTGTGTGTCTGAGTGTGTAGGACCCTGTATGTCAGTCAGTGTGCCACCCAGGCCTCAGCTGCAGCAAGGGTGATCGGTGACCAGGAGGCTGTCATAGCCGTATGTCTCCAGCAGGTGGAGCAGGAAGAGCCTGTCTCCGTGAGGGTCTAGCCCCATGGCCCTCACACTCTCCTGGGTTAGGATGGGCTCAGGGCTCCCTGCCACCTCACTGAGCGTCTGGAAGATACGGTTATTCTGCTCCAGGAAAAACCTACAACGGTAAGGAAAAGTCACTTTAAAAATAAGAAATACATAAAAAATATTTTTTTACAATGTTTTCATGGACATTTGTATTTAGTTTATATGTAGAAATAAACAGCTTAATTAAATGTAAAAAATAAAAAATAATAATAATTCAAATTTGAAGGGTTCTTTATAACGCCAGTTGTAGACTGGGTCCTGGTGTAATACACTCACAGAATGAAGTGGTCCTCTTCACTGGACACACAGTCTCCATTCTCCTCCTGAGAATATAACAGCATCTGCCTGGAAACACAATGCTGTCATTATTATCATCACTTATATCCTCTGTATCGACTACAAGAAGATAACATTAACAACATTCTCCCCCTCGGGTTGTTTTGCAGACTGTAATGTACCTCTGTTCAGTGAGTCTGCGGTACTTCTCTCGGTCTGCAGTGTTGAGCCGCAGTAAAGGCTTCAGACTCTCTCTGGTCGTCCTCACATTCTGGTTATCCACATAGACGTCGTACAGGTCCCGCTTCTCCTCAAAGATCTTCTCTGTGGTGCCTACACACACAAGCCCCTCAGGTTTATTGTAATGAGGGTAAAAAGTCTCAAGTGTATTCCGCTCAGTCTCTCATAGATGTGAAAGAAATAGACTGGTTGTAGAAGTGATAACAAAACCCTACAATGCATCCTCCATATTGCTTTCACCCATCTTCAGTTTTCAGATCAGTGTAGATGAATTAAAGGGGAAGTTTAAGACTATGAAAATGCCCTATTCCCTGACTCCAGACACTCACACGCTACGTAGGACAGTTCCGTATCCAGGGTATCGATGTCTGCCACGTTGACATAGAAGAAGGGGCGGAACTCTGGCACGGCCACGCCCACCCCCGGGATGGACACGTTGGCCAGGCAACAGCAGCAGTACACTAGGGAGGACAGAAAATAGAGAAAGTTAATGAATATGTATATAAAAGTGTATGTTTAAAAGTACATAGGTGAGTAGCATTGTTTTCTTTATGCTCAAAAGAACACAAACGCAACTGAGAAATTACTGTGTATGTCTGTGTCTGTGCTTGCATCCGTGTCAGTGTGTCTGTGCGCGTGCATGCGTTAGTGCTCCCCCTCACCTCTGTAACAGACCACGCCCACAGGTGGAGGAGAGAAGATGAGGATACGTCTCCTCAGCAGAGCTAACTTCCACAGGACCATGATCTGCTCCCCAAAGAACTGGATGAACTGAGACATGCAGCCAGCTGGGTGGGTGATCTGGAGGGAGGAGGAGAGCCACTGTCGTCATCATCATCATCACCACCATCAATACTAGCAGCACAATGAGACAGAACCCTACCACCTGAAAAACCATTTCATATTCCCGTAATAGTAAACCACAACCTCTCACCTTCATCTCAGGGTGCATGCAGTGGTTGATTGCTGCTCCCCAGGCACTGCCAGGACATGCAGTAACCACACTCTCCCCATCGGGGGGCAGCACTGATCTCTTATCCTCAAAGAACGCCTCCAGGGGAGAGTACTGGCCAGGAGTTTTCAACTGGAGCCTGGATCAGACACACACACAAATTGAAAGTCATAGAGGCAATGTAAGCAGAATGCATGCAGGTCCTTATATTCGAGCAAGGGCCTGAGATGGACAGGAAAAGACAGGCAGAACGAAAGAACGAGACTGGGATAGAGATTCACATCAGGGGATTCTAATATGACCTCTGAAGAGTTCATTCCAAAATATGGTCCATTTTAACCAAAGATTAACCGAACCAGTGGTAACGTAAGATTTGGGCTAATTTATAGCTATCTAATGTAAAGCCATTGTGTATCTGTCAGGGAATGTGTCTGTTTAGGAGTCTGGAGGTAGATTACCGTAATAGGGTCTCTCCTTGTCACGCTATAATAACAGCGTAGGTAGAAGTTGCTCCTAAACACTGATACAGGAACAGTTGTTCCCATCCCCCCTAATGATAAATTAGGATTTGGAGTAGGGTTCTCAGCATTCAGCATTCTCTCTTCAACTCTGCTAAGGGTTGACATCTAAATTTCAATCTGTGTGTATAACATTGACAACTGACCAGAGGTTGCCAGCACAACTTTTGACTCTGGTCAAATGTAGTGCACTATATAGGGAATAGGGTGCCACTTTCAGACTGAGCCTGTCTTGTTGAGCAGGATATCTGACACCCCTTGACTCTCACACACCATGTTTAATGCATGAGATAATTATAAATACCCAGGGAGACGACTGTGACTTGGGGAGAAAGAAAGAGAGACTGACATGAGAGAGGATACAGAGAGTGAGAGAAAGTGAGAGAGAGTGAAAGAGAGCATGGGGGATATAGAGCACAAGAAACAGAGAAAGAGAGATCCAGAGAAAGATTGGGAGAGGGGGAGAGAGGGAAAGAAAGAAAGATCCAGTGATAGAAATAGAGAGAGTGACGGGGAAAGAGCGTGTGTGAACAAACAGCGACCAAAAAAAGAGAAAGAGCGAGACAAAGACAGAGAGCAAAAAACAGAGAGGATGGATATTATCAACAGATAACATAACTTAAATGGGTTCTACCTGACTTGGTGTTCCAGGAAGCTCATGTATCGGTACAGCAGGGTGTAAGAGGTTGACAGGATACCCACAGACTTCATTCTTGCCCCCCTCTCCACCACACTCTCCACCACCATGTTGGCAAAGCACGCCAGGCCAAAGTACCCGCCCTTACGGAAGTATCTATGGGGGGCCAGAGAGAGGAGCATGAGTCAAGCCAAGGGAACATACTGCCCTGACATTTGGCTGTTGTTTCTGCTGACCATCAGATATAACGTTTTGCTGTCCTGCCAAGGAGGCACAGGGGGTGCATCTAAATGTTTAATCTAAAATCTCCTCCTCGCCTTCACTTGTGTGCTTTCCTTCATCAGCTTCATCAGCTTTGCTATGAAAGATCACGGCAGAGGAGAACAGGACACCGGTAGCATTCCCTATTGTCATGGCTGTTCCTGTGATTTCAAATGAGTTTAAATGAAGGAGACGAGGACAGGCAGCCTATTAGACTACTGAGGTGCATCCATACAGCGAAAGGATGCCACTTTATACTATTGAGATGCACTCGGGATAGGTTCAAAATAAAGGAATCCAGTTAATATGATTGAGATGTGGCCGGGTGTACTTGCATGAAGTCGCTGGAGACTCTGTGGGAGCCGCTGGCCATAGCCTTGAACTCTACTCCCTCCAGGTTCATGTCCCCTGGCAGACACCACTCTAACATGTTACCTAAACAGTAAACACACACAAAGGGGAGTGAAATTAGGCAATACTGTAGCTATGGTTACCACAACATCTGTCCTAAAATGGGGTGGAAAACTGTGCAAATCTGCATGTAGATCAACCAACCAACCATAGGCCTCAAACTATTTGGAATAAGCCGTCATTACCAAATGAAGTCAATGCCCTCGTTGATTAAAGTCATTCAATCTGCAGTGAAATCCACAGGCTGATTCCCTCTCTCTCCTACTCACTCATTAAGAATGTATAGTCCCAGACAGTCTCAAGAATACGTACATAACAACTCATTGGTTGTAAAGCCGGTGGTCAGACATTATCAATAGATGTGTATATCTAGTCTACCATGGCTTATCTCTCTCCGATATTCCGAGGTGAATGACAGGGGATGCCTTTAGGGTGTGGTCATAGAGAATTCACACATCCCCTGTGACTTTGGGATTCCTGAGTAAGAATATAGAGGTCTTTGTGTTCAAGAGCATCCTCAAGGCGTAGGCGAATACCACATTATGACCATTGCATCCCATGGTTGGGGTCATGAATTCTCTGGCCTAGTTCAAATGAATCCATCCCAAGCTCTCTGATGCAATTTCTGCAAACAATAACCAGTAGGCCTATAATGAACAATAAAAAATATTATTACATGCATGGATGCTATAGGCCTATAGATGTTACAAATTGATGTGACCATGCAGGTGTGACCATTCTCTAGGCAGCAGCACAGCACGAAAAAAGATCCGAGGTCCTCGACTCGACTCACCTGATCTTGTATCAAATGTCACCACAAACACGGCCACGATCGGATCCTTTTCCTCCCATTTCACCATGATATTGTGCGGCACCTCTCCTTGTCCTGGGGCCGGGGTATGGTCATCCTTGTCAAGACACTGAGCATCCCATTCCGCAGGGGTGGGGACCGTGCTCCTGGATGAGAGGGATGTGTCTATGCTAGAGACTGCTGATGTGAAAGACCCAGGACCCCCCGGACTGGTGCTCCACCCTATCCCCGGCGCAGTGCATCCCAACGCCCGATTGTTGGCAGGGCTCGGTCCCTTGACGTCCTTCTCCTGTTCTGGTGTGGGAACATGTTTCTCTGCGGGAGGAACCTCCTCCCAGTCCAGTAGCGGTGCCCGGTCGGACTTCTCCACCATTGCGGCTCAGCTGTCAGCGACCCCCGGCTTGACTCTGTGACGAAGGGATGCAGGAGAACAGAATCGTGTACAGACACGGAGCGGAGGCCATTAGCTACGCGTTGGTTGAAATAAATCCATACTCACAATTGCAAATGTTAAATGGATTGATTCCGTTGAAATACAAGCTGTCTACTTTGTGTATGATAGCCTGCTCCTTTTGCATAGGGCCATCTAAAGATGCACATCCACTTAGGTATAAAAAGAGTGTACATAAATTATTATTTCGTTCTTTTGGCGTGCGTTCAAGAATCCACAGTATTATACGTGCTATTTGGAGGTCTTTCTACAAGACAAAACGTTTTGAAACGTTGTCATCTTGAATACAGCTCAACACACATTCAATATAGTATTTTTTATCATAACTTGCAACTAAATACTAAGGGGACAATTTGCTATAAAACAAATAATATTTATAGTTTCATGCAATTGTGTTTGAACTATTTAACATTTCAAAATACATGTCCGTTGTTGAATGTACTGACAATGAAACCGGTTTTTCCATTAATGACGTGTTTCTGCGACACGTCACTGATTTCCATCAACTAGGGAAGCGGTGCGGTGTCGAGATCTACAACACTGTTGATCAAGGGTTTAGTGTCTTCAGAATGGGTACGTTTTTAAAATATATATTTGTAATCTCTTTTGAAAACGATACTGGGAATGCGCGAGCTATTCTGCCAGCTCCCGCTACGAACCATGCAGTTGGGTCAATTGCTAAGTAACATAAATAGGTAGCAAACAAACAAACGCAATAATTATTGTCGTCTCACGGACAGCTACTGTTATTAAGTTGATCAAACTATCAAATCCCCTTGAGTCTGAGTCAATTTTAATCACTAACTGGTCGTGATTCGTAAATACTGACAATCGCTAGCTAGCTGTACTGTTAATTCGATGTGCCAACACGCTGAGTACTTGTAGCCCAGCTAACTTAGCTTTAAATCTCAACCTGATTAGTTGACAAAGGTTAATCACTGGTTATCTATCGCTAGTTATGTATTCAGCTAGCTTTTTAAAGTTAACATGCAGGAATGTGACACGTATGTATATCATAGTAGCCTCCCTGTATGCTGACTTCACGTCTACCAATAGGTCTGGACCTTTATGGCACAGACCGAACAGGATATAGCCAGCAAGACACTAGCTAGCCAATATAAACTCAGCAAAAAAAATAAACGTCCTCTCACTGTCAACTGCGTTTATTTTCAGCAAACTTAACGTGTAAATATTTGTATGAACATAACAACATTCAAACAGACATTAGCTGATAAGTTCTACAGACATGTAACTAACCGAAATGGAATAATGTGTCCCTGAACAAAAGGAGGAGGGGGGTCAAAATAAAAAAATAAGTTAGTATCTGGTGTGGCCACCAGCTGCATTAAGTACTGCAGTGCATCTCCTCCTCATGGATTGCACCAGATTTGCCAATTCATGCTGTGAGATGTTACCCCACTCTTCCACCAAGGCACCTGCAAGTTCCCTGACATTTCTGGGGGAAATGGCCAGGTCCCAGATGTGCTCAATGGGACTGAGATCCGGGCTCTTCGCTGGCCATGGCAGAACACTGACATTCCTGTCTTGCAGGAAATCACACACAGAACAAGTAGTATGGCTGGTGGCATTGTCATACTGGAGGATCATGTCAGGATGAGCCTGCAGGAAGGGTACCACATGAGGGGGGAGGATGTCTTCCCTGTAACGCACAGCGCTGAGATTTCCTTCAATGACAACAAGCTCAGTCCGATGATGCTGTGACACACCGCCCCAGACCGTGACGCACCCTCCACATTCAAATCGATCCCGCTCCAGAGTAACGCTCATTCCTTCAACGATAAACACAAATCTGACCGTCACCCCTGATGAGACAAAACTGAGACTCGTCAGTGAAGAGCACTTTTTGCCTGGTCCAGCGACGGTGGGTTTGTGCCCACAGGCAACATTGTTGCCGGTGATATCTGGTATGACCTGCCTTACAACAGGCCTACAAGCCCACAGTACAGCCTCTCTCGGCCTATTGCGGACAGTCTGAGCACTGATGGAGGGATTGTGTGTTTCTGGCGTAACTCGGGCAGTTGTTGTTGCCATCCTGTACCTGTCCCGCAGGTGCGATGTTCGGATGTATCGATCCTGTGCAGGTGTTGTTACACGTGGTCTGCCACTGCGAGGACGATCATATGTTTTCCAAACATATGGCCCTTTCTTATCAGCGAGAACTAACCTTTCAAATAAAGATACACTTACCGAGTTGACGTACTACACTTTCACCCAAGTTACAATCAGGTGTTCGGAGCGCGAGAGACTGAGACCACCTGTGTAATTACCTGCCTTCTGTAAACAAGCGCTGTAATGTGGCGATATAGGTTTAGTGTTCCCACACGGCCATAAAGGTGTGTAGTAATTGAACCTTTTTGTGTGTGTTTTGAAAGTGATTTCTCGCCGATATGAAAGATGCGTGACTTTCCAAAACCGTACCACATGCGATGCTTGTCTGTCAACACTTATAGCAAGCGTCGAGGCTCTTAACAAAAGTCAGCCTGGAAGAAGATACCTTCATCAATTGGCGCTAAAGGTAGTTAACGTCTATGAATGGGCTATACTAGCACGGATTGTCTGTGTAACTCATCTCATGTCCATATGCTCTAGGTGGGTGGTTTTCCAGTCTCTTCTCTGGCCTGTTTGGTACCAAAGAGATGAGGATCCTGATCCTGGGGTTGGACGGAGCTGGTAAAACTACCATCCTATACCGCCTGCAGGTCGGAGAGGTGGTCACCACCATTCCAAGTAATTAACTTTTTTTTCCTTCTAATTTCTTCCTACTTTGAAAGACTGTTCACACAAGATCTGTTGCCTCGTTCCAGGCGCATACATGGAAAATCCATTAGTGTGCTCCAAAATGAGTTGAATGAGTCTCATAAATAGAGGGGTGGTTAAAGTGCATTCCTTTCTTTGCCATTTGTGCTCAAGGTTTTTAATCTCTGCCATTGTGTCGTACAGCGATCGGCTTCAACGTGGAGACGGTGACGTACAAGAACCTGAAGTTCCAGGTGTGGGATCTTGGTGGACAGACGAGTATCAGGTAATTACTATGAATATCACAACAAGCGTTTCCTGTTTATGTATACACACATAGACATTGTTCAATGTGAAAGGTAGACAGACGCTTCCTCAAGACAGCGCAACTTTCCATTCATTATTGTGCCATACCTCTTTACAATTTAGAGGGTTTGGCCTACTTGCTTCTGCCCTTCGTTCTCCCTCTAACCTTCGTCTCTCTCCTTCAAACACTTGTATCTCTCTCCCAGGCCATACTGGCGTTGTTATTACTCCAACACAGATGCTGTCATCTACGTGGTGGACAGCAGTGACCGAGACAGGATGGGCATCTCTAAGTCTGAGCTTGTCACCATGCTGGAGGTAGGTCGTGTGGCTAGGCCTAAATTCATTGCATTGACAAGAGTGCCGGTGTCAATTTGTGTATGAGGCAGGTATACTGACCGTTGGTTGAGGTGCTCTGGAGAGCAACTTTGGGCAAATAGTAATGCTCAATGTATTTTCTCCATATGATTCTCTCTCTCACGTTGTGTGTGTTTGTCTCTTCAGGAAGAGGAGTTGAAGAAAGCCATCCTGGTGGTGTTTGCAAACAAGCAGGACATGGAACAGTCCATGACCCCGGCTGAGGTGGCCAACTCCCTGGGCCTCCCCGCCCTCAAAGACAGGAAGTGGCAGATCTTCAAGACCTCCGCCACCAAGGGCACGGGCCTGGACGAGGCCATGGAGTGGTGAGGGTTTGCTTGACATTATAGCCATGTAGCAGACGCTCTTTTCAACAGCGATTCACTACACCCGGATTTAACATCAGCGATTTGAGTTCTCCTGGTCTAGAACACGCTGTCATCTCCAGTTGGTTAACCAGAGTCCCACTCACTGTGGGTGAAATAATAATCACATAGCATATTAAGAGGTAGAGCAGAGGTTATTTTATCACATGTAGAAGACATGCTTCTACACCTGCATTGCTTGCTGTTTGGGGTTTTAGGCTGGGTTTCTGTACAGCACTTTGAGATATCAGCTGATGTACGAAGGGCTATATAAATAAATTTGATTTGTCCTGTCCTCGTGGGGGTAGAAGCTGTTTAGAAGCCTCTTTAGAAGCCTCTTGGACCTAGACTTGATGCTCTGGTACCGCTTGCCGTGCGATAGCAGAGGAACAGTCTATGACTAGGGTGGCTGGAGTCTTTGACAATTTTTAGGGCCTTCCTCTGACACCGCCTGGTATATAGGTCCTGCATGGCAGGAAGCTTGGCCCCAGTGATGTATTGGGCCGTACACACTACTCTCTGTAGTGCCTTGCGGTCGGAGGCCGAGCAGTTGCCATACCAGGCGATGGTGCAGCTGTAAAAACCTTTTGAGGATCTGAAGACCCATGCCAAATCTTTTCAGTCTCCTGAGGGGGAATAAGTGTTGTGCCCTCTTCACGACTGTCTTGGTGTGCTTGGACCATGTTAGTTTGTTGGTGATGCGGACACCAAGTAACTTGAAGCTCTCAACCTGCTCCACTAAAGCCCCATCGATGAGAATGGGGGTGTGCTCAGTCCTCCTTTTCCTGTAGTTCACAATCATCTCCTTTATCTTGAACAGGTTGAGGGAGAGGTTGTTGTCCTTGCATCACATGGTCAGGTCTCTGACCTCCTATAGGCTGTCTTGTCAGTGATCAGGTCTACCACTGTTGTGTCATCAGCAAACTTAATGGTGTTGGATTTGTGCCTGGCCATGCAGTCATGAGTGAACAGGGAGTACAGGAGGGGCCCCAGTGTTGAGGATCAGCATGGCGAATGTGTTGTTATACCTACCCTTACCACCTGGGGGCGGCCCGTCAGGAAGTCCAGTTGCAGAGGGAGGTGTTAAGTCCCAGGGTCCTTAGCTTAGTGATGAGGAATCATGTCATCTGCATGTTGATTTATTATTACTCAACAATGTTTGCTCTCTCTCTCTCTATAGGCTGGTGGAAGCCCTGAAGAGCAGGCAGTAAAGACAGCCCACACCTCTTGTTCTCTGTAAATACTCCTGTATAAAATACTTCCTGATTGGACCGCTCAGGAGGACCAGTGACTGCACTCCTTCCAGGGGCACGTTCAGTACGCAAATGTTGTAAATAGAAATGTTGTGAATAGAGCTGACGAGAATCCTTACTCTACATGTCACAGGTTCTACACAATACATTTCTATATGAAGGTGCCAAAACGTTGTGCCCTGCTGAACACAGCCCCACCCTATCCCTGAAGCCTTCACCATGCCTAGCCCCTCCTTGCCTTACCTTGTCCCATAGCCCTGTGGTGTTTGCAGATCTGAAGAGGACCAAGTAATGTGGTGATGGCTCCACATTAGACCTCCAATTGGATGTACGGCACACATAGATTATATAGTATCTCCTGCCATTTTTGGTGAACCCTTCCAGTTCCTTCTGATCTGTAAACACAGAGGGGTTGGCTCAGGGGCAAAGAACTGACCGGCCCCTTCAGGGAAGAGGACCTGAGCAACGTTACTGCAGCTGGTGCTGTTTTTTATTGTATTACTCATACTGGATTTTTTTAAATTAAACTTCTGTTGGGTGTGTAAATAAAGTTTGAGGTTGTTAGTTTAGGCCTTTTCATTGGAATGCTCAAACTTTAATGTCAGTTGTTGGACACTTAACTGCTTAATTTGTATGCTACAACTTTTATTGCATATTTGAGCTTGTACAGTGAAAACGACCCTCAGTAACACGGATTTCAGACTGAATATATACAACTTTGTGGTCAAATTATTTATCTCCCACCCAAGAAGCATTATTGTAATGTTCAACAGGACCACTGATACTTTTCCAATAAGATTGTTCAAAGAAAGCAGCACAATATAGTATTTAATTGAAAAATGTGTGTGTGTAAACCCCTTAGACAATCTTGGACTTCTCAAATCCTTGACTAAGAATTCATACAGAGGTGACTGTCAGCTCCTGCATTAAGCAGGATATGATTGCCTGGTCTTCTCATCCATCCTTGCTAGAACATGGATAATATAATTTCACCATAGCCAAGTCCTTGAGTGAGTTCCTCTGTCTCTTGGCTTTGTAGCCAGGCCTCAGAAACTCAATCTTCCTTCTTGATCTTGTTTTTGTGTTTTGTCCTGGCTGCGATATCAGGGTTAACCACCGCCTGAGAGCAGAATAAAAGGTTAGTGTGAGATGTATCATAAGAGTGTCTGCTGTTCATCACTAACTCAACGATTTACCAGTTTGGCCACATAGAGGGTTCTCAGACAACAGATCTGAAAATATTTAAATGAATTTTGGCCAAGGAATCTGGAATAATTTGAGGGTGTAATACAATGTAATATTTATGTTCATGGGCCTGGGGGGCTACCAGGGATATTAGTATCCACCAATGTAATATTTTTTGTTAAACAAGAATAGGCAACTTTTATGGGGTGGGGGCCACAACAAATATCTGAACTCATGATGGTCTGCATACACAATAAGCAAATGTTGATGACATAAGAGGGAAACTGCTGATGCACAACCAAATTTCAGAATTGCACCATGTGTATTCTACGTCGCAACAGTAAATTGAGACGCAGACTGAGTTCCGTATCCCTGCTGTGATTTACGTTTTAAAAGTATGTTTTCTCTCTTCCTCGTGTAGAATTGCAGGATATTAGCTTTAAAGCTGTAACAAAGTCTGCCACACGACAAAATCAGTTGAATTGCAGGTAATGAACTTGAAAACGGCAAAACTCTCCCTCTGTGCCAAGAGGCAGGCCTGTAAAGTGTTCCTTTCCAGGGCCTGAGACATCGTTCAAACATGCACAGTGCATGTATGTTATTTTTTTCTCCCTCGAGATGTGTTCTGATGAGGGGGTCCCTGATTCATTTTCTGTCACAAAAAGGGGTCCCCGGGCCCAAAAAGTTTGAGTACATACCTGCATAGCCTTGTGTTTCTTGTGGTGGGCCGCCCTCTGTGAGGCATCCTTCTGAACGGCTGAGAAGGTCTGCAGCCTCAACAGCTCCTGGGACAGGTTTTTCAGGGTGGGGTCTGGGGAGTACAACACAGAGATACATTCAATTAGTGCTCTATTTAATCTCTCTCCAGCGGGCAACCAGCATACAGCTGACCAAACAGGTGAGAGGCGGTCAGCCACACCCAACAGTGAGGGTAGCGCAGGTGGGTCTCAACATGACCTGGTGGATGGGGGAAAACACATTGCTCCGTTACACCAAGGGGAAGCCAGCCGTTTAGAGGGTAAAATATTACATTCAATGATCCATGATGTAGATCTATAGTTCTAGACTGTATCATCAACCCATAGAACAAGTGTAGGCACATGGGTTTAATCACACTGCTATACAGAGCAGGCAATAAGCTTAACATACCACAGTACTTTAGGACTATTTATCTCACCCCAGACAACGAAGATGCCGAAGGTGATTTTCAGACCAGGCCCATCTGATAATTACGTGATGGTTGATCTACAACCAGCGCTCCGACCATAGGAAAGACAGCACAAACAGATGTGGTGCCAGGCTAGAGGTAGTGTCTTACCCAGGATGTTAGTGAGTAGGTCTTGAGACTTGCTGAGCTCCAGTAGGCTACAGTCCTTGGTGAGTTTGGTGACCAGGGTGAGGTAACTGAACAGCAGTCTGTCTGCTGCCTTCTCCTCCTCCTCAATCTGACAGACACACAGATATAGAGCAGCCGTTAGCACAGGTGATATAAAACATCCTGCTGAGATAATGCTTTTGAAAGTATAACTTTCCACATAGTTTATATCTTAAAAGTTTGATTTGTAAAATACTTCATGTTCGACTCACGTCTTCAAAGTTGTCAGGGTGGATCTCTTTCTCGATGAGGGGTAGCAGGGCATCTAAACAGAGGCCAAACCAAACCCCCTCTACCTCCACAAACAGCCTCTGCTCCTTGTGACGAGGAACATCCCACTGTGCTGCAGCAGCAGGTTCCAGGACAGAGACTAATCAGTTACACACAGGAGTAGAATTAGGTTGTCCCAAAACAAACTGATCTAAGGTCAGTTTTGAGTTTATTCCCTCTAAATGGTTAGTATGTGGGATCTGTTTCTATAGCCAACTTCGACCAGGAGCAGTGGGTATAGAAAGCGATCAGAGTTACTGCGAGTCGAACTCAAGTAATTATGGGATGTGTGTGTGTCAGGAGGATTGTTGTGGATACCCGAGGGAAGGTCTGGAAGATATAGGCCATCAGCTTCAGAGAAGCCTCTCTTCCTGTGTCAAACTCATAACTAACACAGAGAGAGATTTTAGTATCAAAAGTCACAATCGACTTACATCTAAAACAACGAATCCCTTTAAACACAAATATATCCTACCGGAGCTGGGCCACGATGAAGTCCAGATGTGATCTCAGTTTCCTCCCCATAGGATAATCCAGGATATACTTCTGGTAAATCTACAGGTGAAAATAACAGGAACACTCAAATAACTTTTTACAAGACACCTTCAAAAATAAAATACAAACGGTAAAATACAGGTTTGAAAATGTATATAAAAAGAAAGTCGCTCTGGATAAGAGCGTCTGCTAAATGACTTAAATGTAAATGTAAATGTGAAACTGCACTGGACCCTGATCATGCCGTTCTGCCCGGCAACAGACAGCTTGGCCACTTTCTTCATTAGCTCCTACCAGAGATGGTACCACCAGCTTCCTGGACAGGATGGCCTGTAGGTGGCGATAGAGAGGATATAGTACATATTACAGAGGAGGACAGATTAAGAAGAGGGAGGGTGAAGAGGGAGGGCGTTAGCTACCTTTAGCAGGCCGAAGGCTGTCGCCTGACGTGATTGGTCATAAATGTCCTCCTCAGCGTATCCCAGCAGCACTTGCAGCTGCGTCTCAGTTATCTTGTGTGTCTTCATGTTCTTTACTAGGATGGTGATGGACTGACAGCAAAAAGAAGGATCATTCAATGAATTTGATAGACAAATATCTGTCATTTCAAATCATTGAAACACACAATGTGCCATATAAACTGGTTACCAACGTAATTTGAACAGTAAACAAGTCGTCATACCTGTGGTATATTTAAGCAATAAGGCACGAGGGGGTGTGGTATATGGCCAATAAACCACGGCTATGGGATGTTCTTAGTCACGACTCAATGCAAAATACCTGGATACACTCCTTAGCCATGGTATACTGGCCATATACCACAAACCCCCGAGGTGCCTTATTGCTATTATAAACTGGTTACCAACGTAATTACAGCAGAACCGGTTTATAATGTCTCATATACCACAGCTTTCAGTCAATCAGAATTCAGGGCTCAAACGACCCGGTCTATAATTGATACTATATTAATATGTATTAATTCAACCATTTCCAGAATAGAAACAATCGCTTGTGCTACCTTGAAGCAGTTCTGGACGAGCTGGAAGTTCTCTCCGCGGGCAGCGGCAGCCTTGGAGTAGTCTTTGAGCAGGACTAACAGCTGCTTAGTGAGCTGACCTGCATTCTGCTCTACAGCTGGCAGGGAGAACCGCAACAGGAACGTAAAAGCTAAGAGAGCCTCTGTTATCACCTGGAGGTACGGAGAGAGATAAACACTCAGATACACACACACACACACACAGATCAACACATATACACACACTTCTCAACATGCGCACACAAACACACTACTGACCTTGACGTGCATGGAGTTGAGATAATCTAGCAGCAGGGAAAAGAAGGGATCCAGCATCTCAAGAGCAGAGGCCTCAGAGGAGTTGACCTTGGACTTCTTCAGACTCATATAGAGCAGCTGGACAGAGACAAAGTGACAACAGTCAGCCAACATTCAACTGACCACAGATGAATGAACAGTAAACCACTATTCAGCCATTGGTTACTATCTATTCACGGGACTGTTGGCTGTTTATCTTAATGCCTGCTTGCCACAAAACACCATTTCATCTTCTAGTCAACCTGTGAGAAAGTTCCTGAAAGTTTTAGGGAGGGTAGCTAGGTTGGTTTACCCGGAGTCCAGTGTCCACTAGGATGTGCATGTTGGTGCGGCTGCTGACGGGGGCTTTAAGTCCCCCTCTCTTTGGGGTGGGGGGCAAGAGGATACAGCTGGGAGGGGGAAGGCGAGGGTCCGGGGGTGCCTGGGGCTTTTTTTTGTCCCTACACACAAACAATAAAGACGCGCCATCAAAGACACGCCATCAAATGCCTGAGACTCAGTAAGTGAGTGAGACACAGTGCAAGGAAAAGGGAGCATGCATGCAGTGTGTGTGCGTGTACATGCCCGTTCCTCTGGGTGACGAGGGGCAGACTCCCCGAGACCAGTATGAGTTGTATTTCATTGGCAGTACGAGTGTCCATAGCAACGCCCTCAGCGGCGTCCGTTTCCATAGTAACAACCTTGACCGTTTCCATGGTGGTTGTTTTCGTGCCGCTGTTGGCGGTTTCAGTTTCCATGGCTTCCTCAGTGTCACTCTCCTCTGATTCGACAGCTGCCGCCTCCTCTTCCTCATCACCGTCGTCATCAACAACGGTGCTCACAACTAAACAGAAAGAGGCGACGTCAATCAATATATCACACACACTTGGTATATTCTACTTCACTGGGACCTCTTGGTCACCGGTGTCCACTCACCCTCTTTGGACCTGGTCTTAGCAGCCTCCATTTCTCTCTCCAGAGTGTCATGGTCAAAGTGGAACGCCTCTAGAACAGTCACCAACAGACTGTGGATGATGGACACAGGTGTGAGACAACAGTACTAGTGGAAAACAAACATATATATCACCCTCTGATACACACAGACACCTACCTGACAGCCAGTTTCTGTTCAGCCTGTCCAGTCTGTAGTATGTGAACAAAGTGTTTAAGGTAGTAGAGGTATTTAGACCAGGTCAGTCTCCTACACACCGCTCCTATCACCTCTACTGAGGCTGACGTCATACCCTCGTTCTGCATGACAGAGAGAAACACACAGGTTACACACACACAGAATGAAAGATAACATTATTCAGTGTGCTGTGTAACTAACCTTGAGGGCAGTCATGGCGTAGGGCATGTTCTGGAGGGAACGTGATGACATCACAACCGTCAGCTGCTTGGCGAACTTCCTCAGAGCGCGACCTCTACGGTGGATCTGAGAGACAAAACATTAAGCACTGGGCTGAACACCACGCTTCCTGACTCATTTGAAGAGCGCCGGCTGTACGGCTACCATCCAAGTTGCCCCGTGCCAGGCTAAACAGTGCATTTTCCCAGCCTAACTCCTATGTTTCCGATTCCTACACTAGCATACCACTTAGAATGCACGCCCAACACGATGCTTCAATCCATGGGGTGTGCCGGTGTGAATATTGAAACAGTGGTCTTACCTGGATGTGCTTCATGTGCTCAAAGAAGTCAGACTCGGGGTCATTGTAGTCGGTGTGCTGCACCAGATCGCTGAAGTCTCTACGGGTGGGGAAGGTCTTCACCAGACACTCCAGCACTGTGGTGTAGCCATGCTGCACACTCTGAGAACACAGGAGATTGGACCCAGGTTCACTTTAATATGTGTGTGTACGTGGGTATATTCTGTGATGTAAGTACATGTGTGTGTGTGTGTGTTAACCTCAGTCTTGCTCCTCAGTCCTTTCCTGAGTGCGTCCAGTATGGTTTACGGTACTACCTCCGTTGTAGTCCTCGTCTCCCCGACCCACTGCAGCCAGACGTGTAAGGACAGCAGTCAGACACAAGGTGGCGTTGTCTGCCAGGGACATGTCTCCAATCTACAACATCTAAAATAAGACTGGAGTGTTCCAAAATACTACCAAAGTCGACGCGATAGTCAAGAGACCGGACTGCAGTGTAACCGTGTGCATCACGGTGTAGATGAAGTTCATATCCAGCATATCCATGTCGTTGATCCTCCTGGAAGGAGACGCACGTCGAAGTTCACCTCGTCCAGGTGACGACTGTCAAACGGCATTCAACTGGAGGGAGAGAAAGGGGCGATGGTTATGCATGGCTGTGTGTGTGATAAACATGGGTTGTTTGTGCCTGTGAGTTATTTCGAGCCCTACCTTAGCAGCTGTATCTGTGATGTACTTCAGTCCACTATCCAGGTCTGCCAGAGTCTCTTGTGAGACACAGGTAAACATTCTGCTACTCAGATCACATTCTTATGGACCACTAGACATAAGAAGTAGGAAGCATGTAGAGCCCGGGCTTCAGCAGCTAAAGACGTGAAAATGAGTGAGCGCAACAGCACAGATCTGGAGTCAGGCTACAGGGGCTTGAAATCCTACCTGGAAGACAGAGGTGAGGGCCTGCCTGGGCAGCTTGTTGTGGAGGATGGAGAACAGTCTACTGATAGGCTTGGGGAAGGAGGCGGGATCAGAACACTGTCTCAGCAGGTTCTGGACTGTAGCCAGGATATCAATCTCAGTCTTCTGAAACACAAGGGAAGGGAACTACTTTTACATTTTGGTCATTTAGCAGACGCTCTCATCCAGAGCGACTTAACACTAGTGACTGCATATAGTTTCATACGGGTCCCTGTGGGAATCAAACCCACAACCCTGACGTTGCAAACGTTATGCTCTACCAACCGAGCCACACAGGAAATACTCATAAATACACTATAACATATAACCAACCACAATGCAAGGAAATGACGGGACAGATCAATAACGAGTGTGAGTTCATGTAAAACACACCATGGTATAAGATATAACACAAGCTTAACATGACGTAACCTAGCATGACGTTTACTTCGAACAATCCAATACAGCACAAACACACAAACAAATAACCACAACACAGACATAACATATCACTAGAACAGCAACACGTTGTTGTACCTGTGTGTTGCGGGCCTTCTGGAGGTATGGCAGCAGCAGGCGGATGAGCACTGTGCTCTGGTCCTTATCACTCACGAACCTGCTGAGCCTGGAGAGGAGAGAGATCATCACATTAGCCTGCTGAAACCATAACTATCATCACCACCATACAACGACCTGAAACCTGAGAAAGAGAGCTGTGATGAGATCACAAAGAGCAGAGGCTAGAATACGCCGTCTAGGAATGAATGGCATTGGAGATATTCGACTGTCTACAACAGGGCTCTCTGTTCCTGGAGAGCTATCGTCCTGTAGGTTTTCGCGCCAAACAATCTCGCGCATTCCAATAATTAGCTGGATGATAAGCGGAGTCAGGTTCGTAAACAACTGGGGTTGGAGTGAAAGCCTACAGGACCGTAGCTCTCCAGGAACCGGGTTGGTCACATAAAGTCAGCACGTCGCCACAGCACAGTAGTCAACACTTCATAACGGACGCAGTAGAATGTGAGGACCGAAGGACTTACTTTGAGAGGACGTCGGGGCTCCTTGGCCACCTGGGATCGAAACTTCTTCTGTCTGTCAGAGTTGCGTACGATGCCACTGAGGTACTGTACTGTAGCAGGGTGGAGATGTGGGGCAGGAGCAGCCTTGCACCCTGGGTCAGATGCTCTGAACAACACAAACAAACCACTCATTTCTGCACTATTATTAATGTGCATGCTTTGTGTTTGCTATTTTTATAACAAACGACCGAGGGCTCATAGTTTTTCCATGTAACCAAATGAGGAAAAACTCTGGTCCATAGTTATACTGTTTAGTATTTACTTTTATTAGTAGCATTTGCATATTCTAGCATTGGCCCTGTAAACATTGCATGTGCGTATTCTATACGCTGTCCATAGGCCTCACCTGAAGAGATGTAGGCTCCCTCTGGTGGCTGGGGGAACACACTGCCGTTGAAGCTCAGCTCCGCCTCCTCACCCTCCGAAACCAGAAGGTCCTTCGTGGTCACCAAGGACTCTGCAATGTCCATCACCATGGCAACGGTCTGGGTCGACATTTTTGTCGGAGAGCAGGGCGAACACGTTCAGGAGCACGTCACACTCCGGGTGACCAGACTTCTGCTTGGCCAGGAGGGGGAAGTACCTGAGAGAGGAAAGAAGGTGGTCACTTTCAGGCGGGTTGAATCTGTCACCTACCACTGAGTCACGGCAAATTCCTCCTAGTTCCCCACTGGAAACTGGATTGTTGCCAGAAACATTCTCCCATTAATTTACTGATCTCATTGTGAAAAGGACTTGGCCTTAGTGTAGCTGAAGTCTCAACACAAAGACTGTTTGATAAGCTTACCTGGCATTCTTGCTCCAGACGTGGATGAGTTTGAGGAGGGGGGTGGGGGAGTAGGGCTCTCTGTTGGCAGACGGCAGACCTGGGGCCAGACGATAGCCTGGAAGACGGCATCGAGCTCATCTGGGGTGAAGCTGTGCGAGTCGAAGCCATCAAAGAAGTCCTGGATCCTCAGGACCCCCAGGCGCCTCAGGTTCTTCAGAGGAGCAATACAGCCTGCCTTTAAATGGGCAGAGAGGGAAAAAACATTCAGGAGTAATCTTTTAAACCTGTCTATCTATTTTTAGCCCTGCTTTCGGCTGCAAAGAGTAGAAAAGGAGGTGACAAAACAACTTTTGTCACCTCCTACTGACTAAAAACACATGTTTGTGCGCAGTATCATACATGAACATCAACATGCTTTATACATGCAACTGCCAGGACAGGCCTCTCTGAGCCTCCTGTTCTAGTATAGGTCTCAGAGGGCGAGCTGCGGCATACTGCCACAATGGCTACACTGCAGCTCCTGCCCAAGACCACTGCTGACTTGGAACTTTACTAAACGTTTTTCTCAAGACACACCAGGAGCTTATTATCAAGCTTTTCTGAGTAGGAGCGATGATCTAGGATCAGGTCGCCCCCTGTCCATATAATCATATTCATTGTGATCTAAAAGGCAAAACTGATTGTAAATCAGCACTCCTACTCATCCAGCAGCCTCCACATACCTCCCCTGGTCCAACACAGAATATACAGCAGGTTTCTCAAGACTAAGCCTATGTGAGACAGTGAGACCCTTCGGCTGTTCTCTCTGGTTGAGAATGATGGCGATGAAAGCGGTGACACACAGTAGGATCTGTAGCACCTTGGGCAGGTTTGTGTGGATGAGGTGGCCCAGTTTACTGATGACTGTGTTGACTATGTTCAGCAGGCTGTACTGCCGGTGTTAGAGAGGAAGTGTAGAGGGAGGGTGTTAGAGAGGGAGGGTGTTAGAGAGGGAGGGTGGAGGGAGGGTGTTAGAGAGGGAGGGTGGAGGGAGGGTGTTAGAGAGGGAGGGTGGAGGGAGGGTGTTAGAGAGGGAGGGTGGAGGGGAGGGTGTTAGAGAGGGAGGGTGTTAGAGAGGGAGGGTGTTAGAGAGGGAGGGTGTTAGAGAGGGAGGGTGTTAGAGAGGGAGGGTGTTAGAGAGGGAGGGTGTTAGAGAGGGAGGGTGTTAGAGAGGGAGGGTGTTAGGAGGGAGGGTGTTAGAGAGGGAGGGTGTTAGAGAGGGAGGGTGTTAGAGAGGGAGGGTGTTAGAGAGGGAGGGTGTTAGAGAGGGAGGGTGTTAGAGAGGGAGGGTGTTAGAGAGGGAGGGTGTTAGAGAGGGAGGGTGTTAGAGAGGGAGGCGAGAAAAAATACAGATAGAGTAGGTCCAGGGTTCACATGTCGTACTTTGAAAACAAACACAAGTCCACTCACTCACTCACTCACTCACTCACTCACTCACTCACACACACAATAATGGCAGAATAGACCGATGAGACAGAGGGCAACAGAGCCATACAGTGAAGAATAAGACGAGAAACACTCCCCTCCCATACAGGTTGTATATCACATGACGGAGGGCGCCCTACCCTGTGGTGGCAGACGGGCTCCAGCAGGAGGTCAATGAACATGCCCAGCTCCTCAGACTGGCATCCTGCCAGAAACCTCAGCACGATGGAGGAACGCTGCACAGCGCCAGACTGGCCCTGGAACTTACTGCCAGTCATACTGCGCATCGGCACAAACAGAACCCTACAGAGGTTAGGTTAGAGGAGAGGGGGGGTTATATTGGAGTAGTAAAGGTGACACATATATAGGCTACAAGTTTAAGTTCACTTGAAGATGCAACACACATACACACACACACGAGTAATCACAAACACACACCTCATAAGCAGTGGGACAAGCTATGCCCTGTGTGAGGCGTCCAACACGGCCTGCTCCTCTGAGATGTTGAAGTGAACGATCTCATCCTTGAAGTGTTTGTCATCCAGCAGCCTCTCCAGATTCTCCCTGAACACAACAGTCAGCACATCAGTCAGAGACGTTCAATAACGCAGGACTGACTGTAGGTCCAGAAGCACAGGATATAGTAATAAAAATGTATTTTTCTGTATCACATCAAACACAGAAAGACAGTGTATCAAATGGCCACCAGATATTGAATCCTGATATATTAGCAACTCTATGAGCCTATCGGCCTGGACAGCTTCAAAGAGGCAGCAGAGCAACATTGTTCACAGGGTCTACACAGGGTCTACACAGGGTCTACACAGGGTCTACACAGGGTCTCCAGAGTGATTCTGTGAACTAGGTCAGTGGTACACTACGGGAAATGAAATAACAGAACATCACAACTCCTGTTAGATGAGAAGTTGAAAGTAAATGGATAGTTTAATAAGTGAATACAGGAACTCCTGTCAGATCTGTGGTTCCTTGGGGGAGGTTAACATTCCAGCTCAGTGATGACTCCGATCTCTATCAGTACTGCTAACAATGACTCCCATTGAGAGACCGGGAGTCCATAACGAATAGTATCCCTTACTCTTACTCCGATCATCTGAACAAAAAGGTTAAATGGTGATAGTGGAACGTGAGTTCTATGCCTGGCACACTGTAAAAGGACTGAAGGTATGTTAAAACAAGAGTTAAGATGAGATGTTGAGTGACGGTGTCGTTCGGAAATAACCCAGAGAGCAGACTTACTTGTAGGGGAGGACGTTGGGGTCTTTGTAGGTCAGAACACACTCCAATGCTGCCCTCTGAATCTGCTGGTCCTGGTGGCACAGCAAAATCCCAATCTGACCCTCAAACCATCACGGTCACCTAATAATCCCCAGTTTACAATTGGCTCATTAATCCCCCTCCTCTCCCCTGTTAACTATTCCCCAGGTCGTTGCTGCAAATGAGTCAATCAGTCAATTTACCTGGTAAAATAACGGATAAATAAAATAAATAAAAAAAACTGAACAGACACACAGTCACACACTGATAGCAGTACACTGACGGAGACTACCCGCTGTTTAGGTAGATATCGTATCATGCAGTTGATATGCAGGCTAAATGGGCATACAGCGAGAGCAGCTGCGAGTGAATTGACACGAGTAGCCGATGTGAGTGCGACCTTTAACGAGAAAAACGTCATTTTTAACACGTTTAATAGGGGATCTGCAGTCTCAGAGCATACATACTTCATTATAACTCTCAGTTCTGTCAATGCAATGGATGACATCGATATTCACAAGCCGTTCAGCAAACGTGAGAAACTGTAAAACAAACGATCGAGAGTTAGCTACTTTCTGTGGTCTACTAACGTTACAGTGAGCGATACGGTATGAAATGACTCGCTAGCTAGGCTACATATGATATTTAACATATCCAAGCAGCTATGCTTGTTGGTTCATTTAACGTAGCAACAGGAACACGTGTTTAACTTGAAACTGTTCAGACATACCGAAAACAAGGCATGCGAGATAGCTATGTATATTAACAAATATTTGTTAACTGCAATAGCGAAGCAGTGGTCGCTACCTATGCTTCCAGCTGTGCTGCAGTTTCCCAACAACATGAATGTGTTCTCAGATTTATGAGACGACGACTTGGACTTGATCTTCATTTTTGACGTGTCTCTTTTTCTGATATATGCAAAAAGAAAAAAAATAATATATATATATAAACAAAATACATATATATTTGTGTGTAATCCAGAATTCAAATGTGTATGAAAACAACAATGTATAGGCTAAATATGTTTACCTACATGTCTGATGCAGGGGCGCAGCCATGTTGGATGAAGCATCATGGGAACGTTTTGCTTTTCCACGTTGTGAGAAGACAGAATGGGGTGTGGTTTTGAAACAACTTCAAGGATGACTTTCTGGATACTTTTGTTTCTCAATGACAGCTCAGTCAGTATCCATATAGTGTCCAAACAGCGTCCATACCAGTGGCTGCTGCTGAGGGGAGGACGGCTCATAATAACGGGTGCAACAGAGCAAATCAAATTGCATCTAACACATGGGTGTATTAGCTACCATTCCAACTATGCTGCTCCAGCCATTACCACAAGCCTGTCCTCCCCAATTAAGATGCCACCAACCTCCTCTGGTCCATACATGTACTAACTAGTGGAAATGACATGCTGAACACCTGACACATTATTACGGACTGGACATGTTAGGCTAAAGATAGCTATATTTTCTCTGGGGCCCAAAAAATGTTCACAAGTGTGTGTGTGCGCAGATGTGTGTGTGTACGCACGGATATGCCTCTGTGTGTGTCCGTGTGTACCAGCCATGCAAAGGGTAGGGCTGATGACAGGGGTACTTATCGGTTCAGCCAACAGAACAATCCCAGCTCTTGATTTCGTGGAGAGTTGGAGAGGTGTGCTCACTGCTACCTGCTAGTAATGTCTTCGAGAAACACACAGGCACACTGAAGACTTCAGAGCTCACTGCTATCCTATTTCAGCTCATATCCTGTCTGTGACAAGGACATATGGACAAGGACATCATTCTATCTGAACGCACAGCAGCCTACTACGAGCTATCGTAGATTTCACAGAGAAATACAAATTCTCTGCCGTTCATTGCATTCCAATAACAGAAACCACAAGGGACTACAAGTTGTGGAATAGGACAATCTTCCAGTGAGTACAGTCACCTATACCTCACAATCAGAAGGCTACAATGGCAGCCTCTCCAGTGATTGGATCCTTTGTGGCTGCGGACTATGCAGTCTTTGCTCTGATGCTGCTGGTGTCTGCAGCCATCGGGGTGTACTATGCCATCGTCGGAAGGGGCCAGAGCAGCTCCAGAGAGTTTATGATGGGGGGCCAGAGTATGACAGCCGTACCTGTGGCTCTTTCCCTGACTGCCAGCTTCATGTCGGCTATCACAGTGCTGGCCACCCCAGCTGAGGTGTACCTATACGGGGCAAGCTACGGCCTCTTCAGCCTCTCCTATGTGCTGGTGGTGGTGGTCAGCTCAGAGGTCTTCCTCCCTGTCTTCTACAGGCTGGGCATCACAAGTACCTATGAGGTTAGAATCAATCCACCCTGTTGAGTTGATTTGTGTTCTATTCAATTCAACAGAAATTGTATAACATGCTTGGTAGAGATTATCCACATTAATTTCAATGCACATTCTAAGCAATTCTAAATCCCTGAAATTAATATCTTGGGGGTCACAAAGTATTGTTCAAAGTGACCAATTGACAAATGCAATCTATTCAGGAAATAAAATACGGACCTAATTTTGTAATCTTTCTATAAAACAAACAGACTGCTGTTACAGGTAAAATCATAGTAGTCACGGCTCCATTGCTTAATATCTCTGCACCTGTCCATTCCTTAGTCTTGTTTAGATGCTGATGGTGAGATTACGACTGTGATTCAAACAGCTAAAATATGGGTCCGTGTTTTATCTTCATTAGCTGACTGAATCATCCTCTTACTGACTGTACTCTTTGCTTTGTCTTTTGGGCTTCACACATGAATTAATGTCCTTGTCCTGTCCATGGGAAATGTAACAGAAAGGTGTCCTATTTCTTTTTTTCTCCTCATGGTCATCATTCTGCAGTATCTGGAGATACGGTTCAACAGAGCCACGCGTCTGTTGGGGACAGTGATGTTCATTGTTCAGACTGTGAGTTCCTTATCACAACACTCTCCCACTCCATATTATGAATTACATGAATATATGAGAACAACCCTTGTGCTACAGGTGATTATAAGAGCCACCACGTGTTAATGTCTCTCTGTCTCACAGATACTCTACACAGGAATAGTCATTTATGCTCCAGCTCTGGCATTAAACCAAGGTGCAGTAGTCTCTAAAAGTCATGAAAGAATTTCATTTCGTGCCCCATCGGCATTGAGTGCACTTGAAACCACTCCTCTGCTCAATGATGTCCCTCTCTCTCTCTTTTTCCTCTTCTCTCCAGTGACTGGGATGGATCTCTGGGGTGCTGTCATTTCAACAGGAGTGGTTTGCACCTTTTACTGCACTATGGTACTGGACAGGCAGTGATGTCAATAAATAATGCTGTACACATAATTTTATGTGACATTTATTTTATCAACATTTACTCCCTTATATAAGGGAAATACAGATGGAGGTTAGATTGAGACTTGATTTGTGTGGCACTGTGGTGACCTTTGCGGTGACCTTTAAACCATGTATGTAACACGGCTGTGGTGTGTATTGTGACAGGGCGGTCTGAAGGCGGTGGTGTGGACGGACGTGTTCCAGGTGGGCATCATGGTGGCAGGCTTCCTGTCTGTCATCATCAGAGCCGTGGTCCTGCAGGGAGGAGTCTCCAACATCCTCAAACACGCAGAGCTCGGAGGACGACTCAACTTCTGGGAGTGAGTGGATTGTCATGTAGATTATAGATGTAAAAGAGTAGGAGAAGATCTGCACCTGGACTTTGCGCAGTATGTTGGCGCAAAATATAAGACATTGCAAATGTCTTTCTCTCTCGCTCTCTGTCTCTGTCTCTCCTTTATAGCTTTGATGCTAGTCCACTGAGGAGGCACACCTTCTGGACAATCACGTTTGGAGGCACGTTTGTCTGGACCAGTATCTATGGGATCAACCAAGCCCAGGTGCAGAGATACATCTCTTGCAAATCCATGACTCACGCCAAAATGTGAGTCATCATCTTCCTGGAAGCATAGAGTAGAGCATGAAGATCTAATTCCTGTTTTGCCCCAGTGTTTAAAGTGGAACTGACAGCATTTTAGCAACATGAAATGTGTTGATTTTTGACACACACAAAAGAAATCTGGCAAGCGAGCACTAACATATGGTTATTTTAATGTTCATACATTCTTAGAATGTTTGGGAATCACGTATAGTAAGGCATTTATGACAGCCGGCCGTGACCGGGAGACCCATGAAGCAGTGCACAATTGGCCCAGTGTCATCTGGGTTAGGGGAGGGTTTGGCCGGCCTGGATTTCCTTGTCCCATCTCGCTCTGCCAACTCCTTGTGGCGGTCTGGGCGCCTACAAGCTGACTTCGTTTGCCAGCTGGACGATGTTTCCTCTGACACATTGCAGCTGTCTTCCGGGTAAGCGAGCAGTGTGTCAAGAAGCCGTGTTTTGGAGGACGCGTGGCTCTCGACCTTCGCCTCTCCCGAGTCAGTACGGGACTTGCAGAGATGGGACAAGACTGTAACTACCAATTAGGGGTAGACTGTAACTACCAACTACAAATTAGGGGTAAATAGACACTGCAGTAAATCAAATATAATATAAACGACTGTCTCGTCCAAGTCTACACACACCGGTGCGCTATAGCCAATCAGAGCTATGGTAGGGCTGTGTACAAACAAGCCATTTGAGTAAAAGTCTGAAAGTATTTGGTTATAAATATACTTAAGTATCAAAAGTAAACCAGATGGTACTATTGTCTTGTTTTTTAATTTAGGGAGAGCTAGGGACACACTCCAACACATGTAATTTACAACAACAAAACACATTTGTGTTTAGTGAGTCCACCAGACCAGAAGCAGTAGGGATGACCGTGGATGTGAATTGGACCATTTTCCTGTAACGAGTACTTTTGCATGTCATGGAAAATGTTTGGTGTAAAAGGTACATTATTTCCTTTAGGAATGTACTGAAGTAAAAGTAAAAGTAGTCAAACAATATAAATAGCAAAGTACAGATACCCCAAAAAACTACTTAACTAGTAATTTAAAGTATTTCCACTTAAGTACTTTACACCACTGGTGTTTACAGGCAGTTGCAACAGCGCAACAATATCAACAACTAATGCTAGCCAGAGCAAGATTAGCTCAACTGTAACGAAGGAACATTAGATAAACCCTCTCAAACCTTTTCAGATAGTTGGCCGCCAAAATTGCACTGATAAACGATGGGGAAGTTGAAGCCTATTCATCTTTCTGATAACACAAACTCTCTCTCCCCATTCTCTCAATCTTTCTCTCTTTTTTCTCCCTATCCCCTCTTTCTGTCACTCTCTCTCTCTCTCTCTCTCTCTCTCTCTCTCTTCTCTTCTCTTCTCTTCTCTTCTCTTCTCTTCTCTTCTCTTCTCTTCCCAGGTCTCTCTACATAAACCTATTAGGACTGTGGGTCATCATGCTGTGTTCTGTGTTTGCGGGGCTGTGTCTGTACTCCGTCTACAAGCACTGTGACCCCTGGACAGCAGGCATGGTGTCAGCGCCAGATCAGGTTGAGGACACGAACCAGGAAATAACACTTTAATAAGGACCGCAGGTTGACGTTTATTGGGATGAGTCTTGTCCTGGAGGCAGAACTGAGCCATTACTGCTAGATTGGCCAGATTAGGGTTAGGTAGATTTTATGACAGATTGTGTGGTTGTGTCAGGTAGTGACCCCTCTGCAGAGCTGCCTCCAGAACAAGATTCAAGACAAAAAAAACATTAACCTGTATAAATACCAGGCACTGTGTCGTGTAAATTTGCTGTATTACCAAATCATGAGTGAACAAACCACACACAAGTCAGAGTTATCATAAAGTCCATCTTTAATTATATGAGCTTCACCATAGCCCTGTGACGCTCAGATCAATTCAGTGTCTATAAATGAATTCTCTGAGAGTGCTTACAAAACAGTTCCTAGTATCATTTACTGTATAGCCAAGACACACATAGCCAGACAGCATTGGCTATAAATGATCGTTCAGTTTGGTCTCCTAAACCCAATGGGTAAAGTAGGGAGTGACTGGCACACAGACATTGTGGAGCCAAGAGATAATTGGTTCCCCCTCAATCATCCCTTCACATGGTTTAAAAGATACGTTTACATATGAAGACAAGCCTGACCTCTCCCCTCACTGGGGCCCAAGTAACTTTTTTTCCCACATAAGCATACTTATGAAAATGGATAAAAACATCTTATTTATCAATGTTACCTAAAGGATTCCGATTCTGCTACCACAACTGTCAATATTACTATTCTGCCAGACTGCCACTTTCTGGATATATTTTTTTATCAGTTTCAACTGATAACATTAACAGCCACTAGGTGTAACCACCTTAAACATTTTTTTGTGGTAAAACTTTCCCCCCCCCCACATCGGCCATACATCCAGATTGTTCCCAGGAAAATATCTCAAATAACCCAAACCCAGGGGTACCACTCAGATAGTCACTGACCATTGACCACGCCCTTTTTCTCTGTACAGCTGATGCCATATATGGTGATGGACATCCTGAGAGACTACCCTGGACTGCCAGGATTGTTTGTGGCTGCAGCCTACAGTGGGACTCTAAGGTGACTATTCCCATCTAATACTTATACTGTATGTCAAACGTGATCTTACTTTTGATTATAGCTATTGTTTATAATGTTAATATGTAACGTTATGTTATATGTCTACTAGATTAAGTGTCCTTTTGTTACTATTTGTGCTGCATTCAATATCTCAAGGTTCATAATATCACTACTATGATTTAATATTTACTCTCGCAGCCTATGGTGGGGCACAAAGATGACTATTTCCATAGCACTCACGCACACTGTATTTTATATTTCTGGGAAAATAATAGCACTATATTTGCTCTCTTTTGTCCACAGTACGGTATCGTCCAGTGTCAATGCTCTGGCTGCCGTGACTATTGAAGACCTGATCAAGCCGTACATACACATGTCAGAGAAACACCTGTCCTGGACCTCTAAAGGCCTTAGTGAGTGTATAATATCAATATGTGTCTTTGCTGTTAAGCAGAGCGACACAGGGGACCCCAAGAGCAGACTCAGATGAGGAAACAGGGATGAATGAACCAAAATATTTATTGTTACACAGGGAGATATGGAGTGCAGATCCGGGGAAGATCGGGATGAGTTGCAGAAAAACAAAATGTGGAGACGGAGGTTGGACTTAGCTGAGTAGAACAGTGTAAACAGGTCCTAAGGGGAATCAAAGGTAGTGGTGGGGATTAAAATCCAGAGCAAGGTAGTTGGGTGGTGAAATGTGGAACGGGAGACAGGAGCCAGAGGTAAACTGCAATGAGAGTTTTCAACTCTCTAGAGACAGCAGGAGCGGTAGAGATACTCTTAATGATCGGCTATGAAAAGCCAACTGACATTTACTCTTGAGGTGCTGACTTGCTGCACCCTCGACAACTACTGTGATTATTATTATTTGACCATGCTGGTCATTTATGAACATTTGAACATCTTGGCCATGTTCTGTTATAATCTCCACCCGGCACAGCCAGAAGAGGACTGGCCACCCCTCATAGCCTGGTTTCTTCCTAGGTTTTGGCCTTTCTAGGGAGTTTTTCCTAGCCACTGTGCTTCTACAACTGCATTGCTTGCTGTTTGGGGTTTTAGGCTGAGTTTCTGTACAGCACTTTGAGATATCAGCTGATGTAAGAAGGGCTATATAAATACATTTGATTTGATTGAGAGGATAAAGGTGTCAGGCAGGGAAACAGGCACAGCAGAGTAACAGGATCTTGAATAATCATAAATGGCTAGAATCATGAACTGACTGAGCAGAGATTACAATCTGGCAGAGCAGAAGTGGCAGGACTGAGTATTTGTAGAGGTCTTGATTGTGGAACGAGTTGCATCTGGTAGGGATCTGCTCTGACTCCAGCACACCTGTCTCCAACCAGGAAGAGGGAGAGAATGTACAGGGGGAGTAACTGCAGGTCAAGAATATACTGGATGAACACCAGAGGGCATTGCAGGAGCAGATGTGACATTTGCATTTACCACAGAACTCAGAGAGCTATATTCATGTTTGATGATATATTTTTCTTCTTATTGATATATTCTTGCTGATATTAGAAATATTAGAAATAAACCATGATTTATCATGATTTTAACTGCTATCCCTATGCACCATTCTAGGCTTTCTGTATGGTGCTCTCTGTATTGGAATGGCTGGCATAGCCTCACTCATGGGAAGTCTGCTGCAGGTATGCGATACAACAAAAGGAGTATGTCCTTCTACATAAAATATGTTGTGTTGAGGTATGCAACTCTAAAAATATGTCTCTGTCTCCCCATGTAGGCAGCTATCAGTATCTTTGGGATCATCGGAGGGCCTTTACTGGGTCTCTTCTCACTGGGGATCCTCTGTCCATACGCCAATGCCACAGTCAGTCCAGTCTCTTTAACAAAAGCAGGATTATAAGCATGCAACCAATCTAACCATTAGCTAATCTCGCTGAACGTTTATGTTGAAGTGCTGATGTGTTATTTCTGTGTGTTCTGTGCTGCAGGGGGGCTTGGCTGGTCTGCTCTCTGGGCTGGTTATGTCTCTGTGGGTGGGGATAGGGGCCCAGTTTTACCCTCCTCTACCAGAGCAGAGTAGGCCTCTGGGTCTGACCACACATAGCTGTAACTTCACAATCGCAGCCGATGCGTTCAACTGGACCACATCTCCAACAGAACCAAGCCTATACACTACAGTACTACAGCAAAATACAGCAGAGAGGTACGTTGTGGGCTTCAGTATGTTTGGTTAAGGACAGGACCGACTTTTTCGGTAGGGAACAAGTATATTGATATGGGCACAGTTAAAACAATTATTCAGTTAGAAATGTACTGTAGAACAGGAATCATTTTGTCATGTTAGAATAGCGAACGGCATCAGCTGTAAACAATATATGCAATGTTATAACTGTTGGATGCCACTATGTTTGTCTCCCCTGCAGACCCTTCCTGGCTGATAACTGGTACTCCCTGTCCTATCTCTACTTCAGTCCTATTGGGTCACTTACAACACTGGCTGTTGGACTGTTGGTCAGTCTACTTTCAGGTACTCTTCCCCAAATGGTAGTGTTGCTTCTTACCATATCACATGTTGTGTCTAATTAACATGTTTTCCACATTAAAATGCGTCTCTTTCCAGGGGGTATGAAGTTGAAGTTGGAACCAAGGGTGACTTTGATGAAAGAAGATACAATGTTATTTTGCTTTTACAAGCTCTTTAAAGAAAGGGTAAGTGATATGAGTGTTTCAATAAATAACCTCCAAGACGTTCTCTCTCTTTCAACCACTTTCCTGTATTCATTTAGCTGTCATCTATACCTAGGCCATGAGACGAGCAGGAAAGCTGGACCTCACAAAAAACAGAGAGAGCAAATGTGGAAACAATAACCCCGTCTTCTGCAATGTCCACGAGTTGGATTTCACAAAGAGCAGTCTTCCTACATGACATACTGATAAAACCATGACTTAACAGTTGCTCTTTCTTCTCATACTTCTCCCTCCCCAGTGCCGCTGTTTTTCACGTGACTCATGAATGTCCTGACAGATTGTATCAATATCTCATCTATATCCTCATATTTCTATATACAGTGCCTTCAGAATGTATTTTATTCCACACTTTTTGTTACAGCCTGAAATCCCCCCCAAATCCTCAACCATCTACACACAATACCCCACAATGACAAAGTAAAAACTTGTTTTTGAAAAGTTAGCAACATTTTTGAAAATGAAATACAGATTCATTTACTCATTTACATAAGTATTCACACCCCTGAGTCAATACATTTTAGAATCACCTTTGGTGGGGATTACAGCTGTGTGTCTTTCAGGGTAAGTCTCTAAGAGCTTTACACATCTGGATTGTACAATATTTGCCAATTATTATTTTTTGCGGTTCTTCAAGCTCTGTCAAATTGGTTGTTGATCATTGCTAGATCACCAAGTCTTGCCATAGATTTTCAAGCAGATTTAAGTCAAACTGTAACTCGGCCACTTAGGAACATTCACTGTCTTCTCGGTAAGCAACTCCAGTGTAGATTTGGCCTTGTTTTTAGGTTATTGTCCTGCTGAAAGGTGAATTAATCTCCCAGTGTCTGGTGGAAAGCAGACTGAACCAGGTTTTCCTCTAGGATTTTCCCTGTATCATTTATTTGTTATACTGAAAAACTCCCCAGTCTTTATTGATTACAAGCATATACATAACATTATGCAGCCACCATTATGCTTGAAAATATGGAGAGTTGTACTCAGTAACGTGTTCTACTGGATTTGCCCCAAACATAACTCTTTGTATTCAGGACAAAAAGTGAATTGCTGTGCCACATTTTTTGCAGTATTACTTTAGTGCCTTGTTGCAAACAGGATGCATTTTTTAAAAAACATTTTATTCTGTACAGGCTTCCTGCTTTTCACTATTTCAATTAGGTTAGTATTGTGGAGTAATTAATGTTGCTGATCCATCCTCAGTTTTCTCTTATCATAGCTTTTAAACTCAGGTTTAAACCGTTTAAAGTCACCACTGGCCTCATGGTGAAATCCCTGAGCGGTTTCCTTCCTCTCCGGCAACTGAGTTAGGAAGGACACCTTTATCTTTGTACTGACTGGGTGTACTGATACACCCTCCAAAGTGTCATTAAAAACTTCACCATTCTCAAAGGGATAGTCAATGTCAGATTTTGTTTTATATACCAATAGGTCCCCTTCTTTGTGAGGCATTGGTAAACCTCTCATCTTTGTGGTTGAATCTGTGTTTGAAATTCACTGCTGGACTGAGGGACCTTACAGATAATTGTATGTGTGGGGTACAGAGAGGAGGTAGTCCCAAAAAAATCGTTTTAAACACTATTACTGCACACAGAATCCATGCAACGTATGTGATTTTTACTCAACTTATATAGGTGTGTCATAACAAAGGGGTTGAATACTTACTGACTCAAGACATGACAGCTTTATTTTTAATGAATCTGTTCATTTCAAAGATAATTCCATTGACATTATAGGGTAATTCCATTGACATTATAGGGTAATTTCTGTAGCCCACTGACAAACAAATCTAAATGTAATACATTTTAAATTCAGGCTGTAACACAACAAAATGTGGAAAAAGGCAATGGGTGTGAATACTTTCTGAAGGTACTGTATGTAGTAGCCTACATCACACTGACTTGAAAAGACACGTAAAGTTAGGATTGTTAAAAATGAAATATCTTTGACTTGACTTACATTTCTCATTTATTTCAAAAATAGGACTATCAGTGTTGTACATTTAAAATAAACATTCATTTGTAATAGCCGTGTCTCATTTATATAATTAAATTACATTGTACACGCTATCAATACATTCTATCATGTATTATTTACAATTATGTACACGAGAGAACTGTAGTCATTTGAACTGTATGAAGTCATTTGGTAGATGTCATTCCACAGCTCGAGGTGGGTGGCAAGTGTAGCTCATAACACTTGTCTGTAATATATACCTAACATTTGTGTTTAATTAAGGACGTTTGTGTTGCTAATAACACTCTTGTTCAGGGACGGCTAAACTAAAACTTGCACACGGAAGATTCAGCCACCAAATAGCTAGGCTATCAGTCTACCGGTCTGCCTATATTCAGCACGGAGGACAATTCTTCTTCGTAGTAACGCTTCTTCATGGCTCTGTACTTCCTCAGATAGTACAGGGCCTCCAGTTCCTTGATCACAAACTCCCCACGGTCGACTAGCTTTTTGATCTCCTTAGGGTCTGTGACATCTTTGTTCTTCATAAAGGCACCCTTCAGACGTTCCCTGAAGTAGTCTGCTCCTTTGGGGTATTCCCGTCCCAAAAACAGGAGCTGTCAATGGAAGACAGGTTACCAACGATATTTCCAGGCTTTGGGGATTGTTTTGGAAAGACAGCTAAATATTGCATGAGTGGAAGCCAATTTGGTGTGTGGGTAACAACGGTTGGGTGCATTGACCTCAGTCAGTGTTTAACTTACATTCTTGTACAGCTGTCTAACCTCACTCCTCAGAGGGTTGGCCATGTCACTGCCTGAGACCGTAGCAGCCTTCACTACTGGGATGGAAGAAAAGGACAAAACATACAACAGGTGATTTAGCATACCTCAGCTGAAAACAACAACAGCTCAGAAATGGGCATATGTCTGATTGCTGTCACACATCACATATCCTGTGAGCCTCACAATCTTAGCTGTGTCATGCATACATTTGAGCTTTACCTTGGTTCACTTAGCAGGTAGGTTAGTTAACAGTGCAAATGGGCCACGACTAAGTCGCAAAGCGAATGATTAGTTAGCTGGCTAGATAATTGGCAGGTGCAATTCAACCAATAATTGCCTTTTGACATTGTGCTGGGAGACATACAAGTAACGTTATTTCTCCCAGCACAACAACGTCAACAGACAAGTCTTGTTCGAATCGTAGCTAATTAGCTAAACTCCCTCGGTTATAAAAACATCCATTGTGATTCATTCACACGATATAATCAATATTCCATTACATTATAATGACCCTTGTCAATAAATCCTTGCAATTAAGTAGTGTCGATAGCTGGTTACTTCGCCCTTCGTCCACACGAGTTCAAATAGGAGTTAATAAACAACGCCGTAAATCTTTTTACATGTCGCAAACCATGGTATCTTGGACGCGAAGAGTTGACGGATATCCCAACAAGAGAAGATAGTAACCAACAAATATTATTTCATTTTACGCATATAGCAAGCTAACCAGAGAGTTATACAATTAATATTGTGGTTAGGTTGATGTTTACAAGCCAAGTAGCTCGTTTTATAAGTCGCCAGCTGTTACTAGCCAGAGTAAGTTAGATTACCAGTTAGCTAGCTAGATAGGACTCAAGGTGAGCAAGTGACTGCAAATCAGCTTCCTTTTACTACAAGCGTGCTGCACCGTCGGTGTTGTTTCTACTTTGCTTCTTTCAGCCTTATCTTGCTACAACTAAATATTATACAGGAGCGTCAAGTCTAGAACCAAAAGGCTCATTAATAGCTTCTACCCCCAAGCCATAAGACTGCTAAACAATTAATACAATCGCCACCGAACAATTTACATTTAACCCCCTCCCTTTTTGTACACTGCTGCTATTCGCTGTTTATTATCTATGTAGTCACTTTACCCCCACATATGTACAAATTACCTCAACTAACCTGTACCAGTGATGCCAATGACACAAAAACTATGTTCTCTGTCACACTGTGCCTGGCTGCAAAAGTGCATTGTGAGTGACGTCAGCAGCAAATGACAAATCATTGTTGTCTGACTGCAGCAGCAGTAGTACGGGTTCGACGAGCCAAACCCAATGAATATAGTTGGTCATGCATGTTTGATCTTGAACAAACTTGCAACGTCAATCAATATGTCTCAATCAAAATTGTACAGCCAGAAGTACAAGAGTGGGAGTCTGTACCTGAACAAATGTCAAATCATATGTTTTGCAGAGATGGCCAGTCAATTTGAGTATGTTTTACATTTATTTTTTATTAAAAACAAATCAATACATAAAGCATATGAGGGAACACAAACATACATAGATTACAAACAATGGACAATCGAGCTAGGGGGTACAATATCACATGACAATTAAGGGACATGCATATACAGCTTTTTTGTTAGTAGAGCATTTAACAGTCTTAAAATAAAGTTCAATTTCTTTTTGTAGGGTAAGAAAATGTGGTTTTCTGTTTGTAAATTTACATTTGTGTATATGAAATTTGATCAAAAGAATAATGAAATTAATTATATAAAAATGTTTCAGCTTTTTTCTATCGTATGTTAAGAATCCTAACAGTACATCTCTCCACAATAGTGTAAAATCTTCATAAATGTGTTCAATTATAAACCTACTGATGTCTTGCCACAGTTTTCTTACATGAATACAATGCCCAAAAAGATGCAACACTGTTTCTGGGTGGTCATTACAAAAGGAGCAATTTGAGTTGATGTTTTCCTTAAACTTCTTCATAAAGTGGGTTGGCAGGATAATGTTTAGGAATCATTTTAAAGGAAACTTAACTTTGTTAACAAGTAGGTATGTGTGTGGCAACATCCAAACTTTTTTCCAACAGATATTATCAATAAATCCATTCCAATAAGGCATGACATAAGGTACAACATCCTGCTGAAACAAGGTTCGTATCGCTCTGTTATTGAATGGACCAAAAGAGAAACAAATCTTTCCTACTGATGAGTCAACAGCGTCAATAGAAGGTAGGCTCTGAGGGTCAGGTCTTGACACGTTCCTGAATAACATAGCAACACCTGAGGGAATGGCATCTAAAACAATTGCAAAATCTTTAGGTGTTACAGGGACCTTGTAAAGTGACAAGAATTCCTTATAACTGAGTAAAAGACCCTCTGCATTTACCAGTTGGCTCACCAATAGGATATTATTTCAGAACCAATATTCTAAAAACAGAGAGGTATTTTTATACAATATATCCCGATTATTCCATATATAATATCTGTGTGGAGAAATATTGTGTTTATAAATTAAGGACCATGATAAGAACCTGCTGATGAAAAGCAGAAAGTTTCACTGGAACTTTGTCAATATTATAATTGCAAAACAACATGAAGTTAAGGTCACCAAAAGTAGAGAAGATATGATGAGGAATACAATTCCAGATAGAAGCGGGTCTTCTTAGGAATTGTTTAATCCAATTGATCTTAAAAGTATTATTTAAAGTAGTAAAGTCCAGAAAATTCAGTCCACCATTCTCATAAGTGTTCATTACAACAGTTTTCCTAATGTAATGGGTACAGTTTCTCCAAATAAAGTTGAAAAGCATCTGGTCTATCTCCTTGTTTATTTTACTCTCAAGATATAAAGATAGAGCGCCATATGTTAGTCTAGAGAAACCTTCAGCCTTGGTTATTAGGACTCTACCTTTTAAAGATAAGTCCCTCTGTAGCCATTGATTTAGCTTCTTCTGGGTTATTTTAATTAGAGGGTTCAAATTTAGTAAACCTCTAGACTTCTGATCCTTTGTAATGGTTATGCCTAAATATGTAAGTTCTTCTTTTACTGAAATACCATAATATGAAGGTGTCACACAATCTTTGACAGCTATGAGTTCACATTTATTAATGTTAAGATATAGACCAGACGCTTTCGAAAAGGATTGTAATCACATTGATCGATATGGGAATTTGGTTAGTGTCTTTCAGAAAAAGTGTAGTATCATCAGCCAGCTGGCTTGTAATAATTCCAGCTATGGAAATACCTTGTACAGGACTATTATTTAAAGAATTTGTAAGACGTTGGGTGATTAATAAAAACAGGTACGGAGAGATAGGACAAACTTGCCTAATTCCTCTCTTTAACTCAAATCTAGGTGAGGTGCCATATTTCAATTTGATAGAGCTGTTACCATTTGCATAGAGTCTTAATAGCCTTACAGAAAAAATCTCCAAAGCAAAGTCTCTCAAGGGAGTGGAAGAGAAACTGATGCTCTACTGTGTCAAATGCTTTATAAAAATCAAAAAACAATATGAAGCTATCCTCAGTTATTAGGTCTGAGTAGTCAAGTATGTCTAATAATGGTCTGATATTGTTAGAAATATGTCTGTTCCTCATGAAGCCAGACTGTGTTTCATCAATGATTGCATCCAGGACTTCTTTACTTATTTTTGCAAGTACTAAGGCTAATATCTTATAGTCATTATTAAGAAGACAAATCGGACTCCAGTTATCGATGAGAAGCACTTATTTTTTAAGCTTAGGTATCAGTGTTATTAACCCCTGACTCATTGTAGGAGGGAGAACATTGTTTTTAATACTCTCTAAAAAAAAAGACTTCAAATAGGAAGCTACTTGTTCAGAAAATAATTAGTAAAATTCTGATGTAATTCCATCAACACCTGGTAATTTATTGTTCTTTAGATGTTTGATTGACTTAATCTCTTCAACTTTGATGGGTTCATCACACTGTTTAGATTCTATATCACTGATAGAGTGAACATTATTCAGTGAGTTAAAAAAACATATCTGTGGATTCCTGACAGTACTTAGAGCTATACAATTTTCGGTAAAAATTGCTACAGTATTTAGCGATTAATTGTTGGTAACGTTATTATGTATTCTACATAATGACGCAGTTTTACGTTATCACGCAATGACATCACAACGTAATTTAGAAACAACTTTCCCTGATAATTAGTTGGCAACACTGGCCTGTACCCCCGCACACTGACTCGGTACAGGTGCCCCTGTATATAGCCTGGTTACTGTTATTCTTATTGTGTTCTTTTTTATTATTACATTTTATTTTAGTCTACTTGGTAAATATTTTCTTAACTCTTCTTGAACTGCACTGTTGGTTAAGGGATTGTAAGTAAGCATTTTACGGTAAAGTCTACACTTATGTATTCATGTGACAAATAAAGTTTGATTTGATATCTCCTAACTTTCTATTCTCTATGTTATTTCCTTGTAAGCCACCCAAGGATGCAAAGTTAACTTTGTTACTGTTATGAATAGCATAGCTCTCTCTACATTAGATTCATGAGATATTAGACCTAGTAGATATAGGCCTAGCTCGCTAAATAGATTATAACATGTTTCAATTTCTCCCCAGCATCCGTGAGTCTACTCTTTAGTTATGTTATTTATCTGTACTCACTTTTGCAATGCCCACAAATTGCAAGCATACAGTAGCTTGCAAATTGGTTTATGATCACATTTATGTTCATTAAGTTGAATTGTTGACTTGGTTCAAGTCTGCCAAAAAGAAAGGAGGCAAGCTCATTAAGGCTGAAAAGGAGCAACTTCAGAAAGAATAGGTGAGAAGACAAAAGGAAGAGGGTACTCTAGGACTTCTCATTTCATTCAATCAGAGCACATCAAGCATAACATGTCAACCCTGTTACCCATAGATAGGCTAGAAATATTTTTTAAACATTTTATTTTTTTGTGAAGCTTGCATTTCGAAAGGGGATTTATGGCGAATTTAAGACGAAAACCACAAACCTGTTACGTCAACCCTGTTACTTTAATGGCACTTACTAGTCATTAGTTTTATCTAAGCCCTTGACATGGAAAAAATATGTTTTTAGAAAGTTGGACATGTGCTCTTTATGACAGAATGTTAAAATTAGGTGAAAACAATATTTTTGGGGGACCAAGTTACACTACCCAAAATGTTCTCTATTCATGGAACAACCCGCATACTGAAGATTCAGCTGCCAAACATCTAGGCTATCAGTCTGTCGGTCTGCCTATATTCAGCAGGCCTAACAATTGTTCTTCGTAGAAACGCTTTTTCATGATGCTATATTCCTTCAGATAGTACAGGGTCCCCAGTTCCTTAATCACATCCTCTCCACAATCAACAAGCTTTCTGATCTACTTGGGGTCTGTGACATATTTGTTCTTCATAAAGGCACTGTTCAGACACTCCCTGAAGTAGTCTGCTCCTTGGGGGTATTCCCGTCCCAGATACAGTAGCTGTCAGTGGAAGGAGGCAGGTTACTAGTGATAATCCCAGTGCTTTGGAGATTGTTTGGGACAGACAGTAAAAGATTGCATGAGTGGAAGCAAATCTCATATTGAAAGTAAGTGTGGGTAACAACAACAAAGCGTGGGTGCATTGACAGCATTCAGTCAGTGTTGAACTGACATTCTTGTACAGCTGTCTAACCTCTCTCCTCAGAGGGTTGGCCATGTCACTGCCTGAGACCGTAGCAGCCTTCACCACTGGGATGGAAGAAAGACTAGATTCAACAGGTGAATTACTATTCAGCAGCTGATGTAAAACAGCTCAGAAAGAAATATGCTTATGTCCAATTGTTGTCACATCACGTATCCTGTGAGCCTTATAATATTTAGCTATCCGTGTGTCATGCATAGTGCATTTTAGCTCATTTTACCTTTGTTCACTTAGCAGGTAGGTTAGGTAACAGTACAAAGTCTACGGCTAGGTGGTAAAGCGAATGATTAGCCAGCTAATAGTAACGTAATTGGCTAAACACCCTCGGTTATAAAAACAGTAATTTGCTTTATTATTAGTCGATTTATTCACACGATATAATTTAGTTTCGTTACATTATCGCTAGACTCCCTTATCGATAAAATCCTCGCAGTGCTGTGCTGAACGCTATCTGTCTTGCTGAAAACTGGCTACATGGGAGCAGAAGGGATAGAAGGGATCCAGGTTTTGTCGAATTAACATCCGATTTGACTTTTCATAGAAGGTTAGGATAAGGTTAGAAAACTGGTTCATGGTTAGATAAAATAAAATTTGAAAAATGAACTTTTTACGTTAATTTGACGAACATTGGATCCCGTCTAGCCATATCCGAATACAGCCGTTTGAGGGACGAGTGTCGCATAGGAGTGACACGATCTGAAGCGTTGGCAGCCGACCGTGCAATGAGAATGGTGGACTGAATTTTCTGGACTTCACTACTTTAAATAATACTTTTAAGATCAATTGGATTAAACAATTCCTAAGAAGACGCACTTCTATCTGGAATTGTATTCCTCATCATGTCTTCTCTACTTTTGGTGGCCTTAACTTCATGTTGTTTTGCAATTATAATATTGACAAAGTTCCAGTGATACTTTCTGCTTTTCATCGACAGGTTCTCTTGTCATGGTCTTTAATTTATAAACACAATTTTTCTCCACACAGATATTATATATGGAATAATCTGGATATATTGTATAAAAATACCTCTCTGTTTTTAGAATATTGGTTCCGAAATAATATCCTATTGGTGAGCCAACTGGTAAATGCAGAGGGTCTTTCACTCAGTTATAAAGAATTCTTATCACTTTACAAGGTCCCTGTAACACCTAAAGATTTTGCAATGGTTTTAGATGCCATTCCCTCAGGTGTTGCTATGTTATTCAGGAACGTGTCAAGACCTGACCCTCAGAGCCTACCTTCTTTTGACCCTGTTAACTCATCAGTAGGAAAGATTTGTTTCTCTTTTGGTCCATTCAACAACAGAGCGATACGAACCTTGTTTCAGCAGGATGTTGTACCTTATGTCATGCCTTATTGGAATGGATTTATTGATAATATCTGTTGGAAAAAAGTTTGGATGTTGCCAAACACATACCTACTTGTTAACAAAGTTAAGGAAGTTTCCTTTAAAATGATTCATACATATTATCCTGCCAACCACTATATGAAGAAGTTTAAGGAAAACATCAACTCAAATTGCTCCTTTTGTAATGACCACCCAGAAACAGTTTTGCATCTTTTTTGGCATTGTATGCATGTAAGAAAACTGTGGCAAGACATCAGTAGGTCTATAATTTAACAAATTTATGAAGATTTTACACTATTGTGGAGAGATGTACTGTTTGGATTCTTTACAAACAATAGAAATAAGCGGAATAATTTTTATGTAATTAATTTCATTATTCTTTTGGCAAAATTTAATGTACACAGATGTAAATTTACAAACAAAAACACATTTTCGTACCCTACAAAAATAAATTGAACTGTATTTTAAGACGGTTAAATGCTCTACTAACAAAAAAGCTGTTAGAATTGTAAGTATATGCATGTCCCTTAAGGTCCTTGTGTAATTGTAATGTGATATTGTACCCCCCAGCTCGATTGTCTATTGTTTGTAATCCATGTCTGCTTGTGTTCCCTCGTGTATTTTATGTATTGATTTGTTATTTAAAAAATATATATTAAAAAAAACGTGCAAGCGACTGCCGACTGATTCCGGTTCATAAGCAAGTCGGAACTAAGGAAACTCGGACATTTCCTACTTGTTGATTCGTTGAATGCGGCACGCATATTACTACAACCAGTTACCACGTCGGACATGTGAGAGATGTATAGTTTCAACTAGAACATGAACGCGGCATGACTGATCAACAAAGAACCTTGCGTCATAAATAACTACTCACTGGGAGCGTTTGAGTGGTAAAGCTAAATTAACCGACTGTAGAGGAAAGTCGCGGAGTGAAGTCGGGGGAGGTGCATCTGCGACAGCCGAAGGTCAAACACGAATCTGGTTTTCCAACAGCAACGCTCAGATTAATCTGTCAGTGTTGCCATTGTTTATACGTTTTTCTTTATAATGTCGAAATAAACATGTTTTCAAATCATACACTAACAAACTGACATCATGCGTGTACTGTACATTGTACAATCAATTAGTGTGAGGGCCTCAAACATCACATGAATTTATCCACTGGGTAAAATAATTGGCTCATTCGACATTGAAGCAGACTTTAAAGGCGAGTTGAGACTTGACTGATCTACAAACCACCTTGCATCCTAAATAACTACACAATATTATTTGTAGATCAGTGGAGGCTGGTGGGTGGTGCTATAGTAGGACAGGCTCATTATAATGGATGGAATGAAATCAAACACGTTAAACATATGGAAACCACGTTTGACTGTTCCATTTCTTCCATTCCAGCCATTACAATGAGCCCATCCTCCTATAGCTCCTCCCATCAGCCTCCACTGTTGTAGATCAGTCAGTCAGTCCCAATTTACCCATGTTACATCACAGTTCTGACGCTCTCAAACACGGCCATCATGTAATTGTGTATTTAATCCTCTATGAAAACCAAATGGTCCAAACATAATGCCTCTACCATAATCCATTCAAAAGTTATTTAAGTTTTTACCCTTGTAGGATGGACAGAATTTGGGTAACTACTGTAAATCAATGGAGGCCAGAGAAAAGAAAGCGTCAAAAATCCTAGAGATTTACCCAGTTACCAAAACGTCACACCAGGGTAAGCCTACACAAAACACCGCTAGCTTTTATGGGTATTATGACTCATACTATGGTGATTTCTTCCCTTCTCAGCTGTCTATCATGGACTCCTGGTTTCAGCCAATCGGTGTGCCCGAATGGACATTTGGACTCTGGCCCTTCCCACTCTAGCTCAGAGTGATCATCATCAGCTGATGAGGACGCAACGTTTTCAGTGTGTTTTCTATTGTAAGTCGCTCTGGATAAGAGCGTCTGCTAAATGACTTAAATGTAAATGTAGAAGTGTTTATGCGTTCATCTGCCATAAGAAGTGATCTTGTGTTTCTATGTGTGTGCTAATGTGTCGTGGTGAACTAGACTGGAGAATAAAACTCTGGATATGGACAGATCTGCCTGGTTCTTGCCAGATCGCCTGTAGTAGGGTCAGACCAAAGTAGAGTCAGTTTAAGTTACTAGCGGGTAAGGGCATCTTCATCTTCAGCTCAGACGGGTCCAACTAGCCGTTTTTACACCTGTTCTTTTTCAAAGATTTCTCACAAAAACAAGGGTATCTCTGTGAAATGTCAACGAAGCAATGAGCATATACCAAGCTTTTTATTTTCAAAACCTTTTACATTTAATTCCGCTTGTGTCATCCTAATTTAGTTTTTTTGCGACCCGCGGAAACAACTTTGAAGACGACGACCAAAATGTAAAATCCTCAAAAGATGTTACGATAAACCTGCTTTGCAATGTCAACAGAGCTCGGTGCTTATCATCAGATGTATTTGGAGACGAAATCCGAGTTTTGGGATATAGCATCAATAAAATGTTAGAGAAGGAGCCCACTGAACGATTCAGAACATGAATAATCATATATGTCTTTGTAAAACGGGCAGAGTGGGTGGAGACCCTATGACCTATGTCATTGACCGTGTTCGAGAGCATCAAAACGACTGCAGGTGACTGCCAAAGATAGATGAAAGGGCAAATGGCTTGGAGGTCATGGTTAGGGAGAATACGATGAAAATTAAGGCCATTAAAACATCTGACTATCTTCGGAGAAGTGAAAACCCTCAAAAGTGACATGAAGAAAGTGGAAGTTATCTGCCAGGAAAATGAAAAGAAGGTGGCTGAACTCGAGCAAAAGGTGAATGAGGCAGAGAGATACCAGCGCAGTTGGAACCTGAGGCTCCATGGAATTCCAGAGCAGGTGGGTGAGGACATCAAATGCAGAGTTGTTGACATCTGTGGAGCTGTCGTTCCCAAATCAAAAGCCAAACTTCAGTAAAATGTAGACAGCGTCCATCGTTTGGGAAGACGTAAGGATCAAGACAAGAGACCGAGGACAACCGTCATCCGGTTCACCAACAGATCTACACGGAAATGTCTTTGGAGGCGAGCAAAGAATTGTGAATTCCTCAAGCAAAAGAATTGAGGTCCACGGAGGATTTGACCTCAGCAGACAAAGTGACAAGAGAGAAACTGTGGCCGATTGTGGCTGCAGCTCGAAAGGCAGGGAAAACTGCATTTAAAAAAAATATATAATCGGTGCAAGAGTGATCATCGATGGGAAAGAAATGCGGCCAAATCAGAACATTTGAGTGCGAGTCAGATTCTAACTCGGACAGAACTGTCAGGCCAAAAAAACGTATTACCAGGTGAAAAGCAGCCTTTTATTATAAAAATGTACACAAGCACTTGAATGAGAAAAGGCTGACCTGAGAACTGGTAAGCTAAACACTAACTATAGGTGAATAACTGCTTATTGTAAAGTCTACGCAATGTTTCCCCCTTGTGGGAGTAAGAATACTTTGGTAACTTTATGACCATTTTTTTTTTTTTGGAGAGGTTAATAATGGGATGGAAATCCTTTTGAGTTACATATCCATAGGAAAAGCTTATAATAGCATAACAAGGTTGTTGGTTGAAGTTTGTCTCTTTGTTCAATTAATGTCAGGGGTATTCGTATTTTACTCAAGCGTACGGCTAATTTCCTGTAATGAAAACGGTTTAATGCAGACTTTTACTTTTTTGTTCTTCCGATCTATCTTTTTGGAGAGAAAAAAAAAATCAATGGGGTAATGATATCTGGTTATCATATGGCAACAACCACTCTGCAGGTGTAACAGTTTTAAGAGGTGCATTTAAAGGGAAGGTCATCAGTAGTAAGACTCACCACTCTTGGACGTTGATTAATTTTAACAGTACATTTCAAAAGTGAAATATTTTTATTAGGGAATATTTATGCATCCAACAACAGGATATTATTTCGAGAATTTGAAGAAATTAATAGAGTTATAGGTGTATTTCAGGATATCAAAATTATCTTATCTTAGGTGGAGATTTTAATTCTGTATCTAATGTGATGATTGACAGATATCCCCCTCCTAACGGATCCAGCATAGTTAATCCTGAGTTTAATAACCTATGTCTTGGTCTTGGATTAGTAGATATTTGGACATCTAAATATCCTGATTAAAAGGAATTCACTTGGAGTAACAAGGACATGTCCAGACGGTCAAGAATTGACTTCTGGTTGATTTCTAATTCATTAGATAATTCTGTAGTCAAGGTATCAATTGAACCATAAATTCTTACTGATCATAAAGTTATATTCTTATCTTTAAATATGAATGGATCTGAAGTTAAACCGAATCGCCGTTATTGGAAACTCAATAGTAGACTGTTGGAAGATGATCATTTCAAGATGGATGCCAAAGATCTTAAACAAGACAATTGGAGGGAAGCCCAACTATTTATGTCTTATTGGGAATGAATGAAGTATGAAATAAGACAAACAGCCATGAAGAGAGGTAAAGAAATTGTTGAACTTAAAAGAATGAGGGAAGATAAATTTGTTTCGGAAATACTTTCTCTCATCTCTATGGAGGACCTTGATGAAGAGGGAAAGGGTCTGTTATTCTCTTTACAACTAGAAATGGACAGAATGTATGAAGAGAAAGCAAACAGGGCATTTGTAAGATCAAGAAGGAGATGGTTGGAGGAAGGTGAAAAAAATACAAAATACTTTTACAATTTAGAAAGAAAGAATTCTGAATATATTCATAAGCTCAATATAGATGGCAAAGAAAATGAAAACCCCAAAGATATTTCAAAATATGTTTCAGAATTCTATGGTAACCTTTATACCAGTAATGCCTGTCCTACTAGTAATGTATCTGACTTTCTAGACTGTCAAAGACTGTGCAAAAAATTCATAGATGAAGACTTCCAAAAGTCTTGTGATTAAATTATTTCTATTAATGAAATTTAAAAAATGTATCAGCAATTTAAAATAACAAATCTCCAGGGAATGATGGCATTATCAGTGAATTCTATAAATATTTTCAGGAAGATATCATTGAATTTATATTTAATGTTTTTAAGGAGGCAATTGATTTAGGGGCCCTGCCTGTTTCTATGACACAGGGCCTAATTTCTGTAATACCCAAACCAAACAAAGATTCTATGATGTTAGAAAATTGGAGACCAATCACATTAATGAACAATGATGGAAAGCTACTTGCATCCATCTTTGCAGAAAGACTTAAAAAAAGGTCTTGACCAAATCATTGACGATACACAGTCTGGTTTTATGAAGGGCAGACATATATGTAATAATATTAGACTAGTATTGGACTTGATAGACTACAATGAGCACATTATGGAAGATGGCTTCATTTTATTTGTAGACTTTTACAAGGCATTTGATACAGAACATTATTTTCTTTTTGAGAATTCGATTTTTTGGATTTGGTCAATATTTTCAAAGTGTAATTAAGACACATTACAATAATAGTAACAGCTCTAAAATATCCCATGGAACTTCAAAGATTCGACATTAGACGTGGAATTAAACAAGGATGCCCAATTTCTCCTTTCTTATTTTTATTGGTCACACAAGTTATGGCACTTCATATAAATAAGGATAGTTTTAGGGGTATTCAGATACAAGACAAAGAGATCAAATGTTCACAATTGGCTGACGACACCACCATTTTTTTGAAAGATCATAATGAAGTCAAGAAAGCTATTGTGTGTATTTATGCCTTCACACATGTATCAGGTTTATCTCTAAATATGAGGAAATGTGAATTATTTCCGTTGAAAAGATGTGACTTAAACTCAGGAGGTAATATCCCTGTAAAAGATGTGGTCACATATCTTGGTATTACAGTTAGCAAAGATCAGAAAGAAAGGGCCAACTTAAATACCTCTCCTATTGTAGAGAAAATTGCAAAGAGATTTATCTCCTGTTTATTCAGAGATCTTTATCTGGACGTGTACTTTTATCACAATCTGAAGGTCCAGATGAGTTTATACCTCCCTTGACTTGGATGTTCCTCTGTCAGTAACTAAAATGGTTGATACTAAATTATGTAACTTCATAAGGAGGAATAAACCTCATTATTTTAGAAAAGCGGTAATATGTAGCACCCAAGATGAGGGAGGGTTGAACGCTCTGGATTTTAAAACCTCTAATATAATATTTAAGATTATATGGATAGAAAACTATTTCAGAAATAAGGATTGCATCTGGAATATCCTCCCTAATTTAATATTCCAACAAATTGGTGGTCTAGAATTCTTACTCAAATGCAACTTTGATATTGGTAAAATCCCTATTAAGCTTGCAAACTTTCATAAACAAGTACTTCTAACTTGGAACATCATGTACAAACACAATTTTCCCCCTCATAGGAGTACAATCTGGAATAATAAAGACATAAAATACAAAAACAAGTCTTTGTTTTTCCATAACTGGTTTGACAACATTATTTGGGTTAAACAATTATTGAATAATGGACAACTATATGATTATCCAGAATTTTTGAACACACAATGTTACATTCACTCCTGAGGAGTATCAAATTGTTGTTAGAGCTGTCCCTAAAGGTGCTATTCTTCTTTTAGGAGAATATAACAGTACTCCAAGTGCAACTGTTGAGGATTCTGTAGCCTCAATACAACTAGAAGGAATTGACATTTTAAAACTATAACATGTATATAAAGGAAACTATGTCAATGTGTTACTATTCCCTCTGCTAAAATGTACTGGAATGCAGCCCTAGGACAAGGGAACTGGAACAAAGTTTCATTGTTGTCTGGTAAATATTGTATATCTAATAAGGTGAAATAAGTATCATACAAACTCATTCATAGAATCGATCCTGTAAAGACCTTTATTATATACAGATTTAAAATAGCTATTGATAACAAATGTGTATTTTGTGATTGTGACCCAGAGACTCTTGACCATTTATTTTGGGACTGCTCTTACGTTAGAAGATTTTGGTGTGAGTTAGAAGATTTTATTTTAAAATAACTGTTAAGGTTCATTTGAAAGACTCTGATATTATGTTTTATTTTGAACCAAAATATCCCATGGTCCCTGATTTAACTTTCATTGTTAATTTGTTTATCTTTTCATGGAATATTCTTTGTCCATAAAATTAAGTGGGCAGAGAACAAACCCCTTTTCACATTATTTAAGATAAATTTAAATATTTTTTTTAAATGATCAGTAAATGTAAAAACAAAAAAGTAACACGCACCATAAAAGTATCTAACAAATTGAAAATTAATCTTGATATGTAAAACCCCCGTCTGTTAGGTTTATGTGCTCTTGTTTGTATATTTAAAAAAAAAAATGTATTTGTGTTCATAATAAAAATGTAAACATAAAAAAAGAGTTCATAAACAACGCCATAAATCGTTGTACATGTCGCAAAGCAAAATATTGACCTACTGTGCGTGCGTTACCGTTTCCATGGTAACTTGGACGCGAAAAGAGTTGAAAGCTGACAGATATCCCACCAAGAGAAAATGGTGAGCAGTTTTCAAACAAATGTTAGCTACTTTATCTAACTAGTGAGTTAGAAAATGAATATCTGGTTAGGTTGTTAAGATGTTAAGTAGCTAGATACAGCTAGTTGCATAAGTTACTTGCTCTGGCAACAAACTGGCTACATAGCTAACGTTAGCTAACTCTGGTTTAGCCAACTAAGTAATCTAGCTAACGTTAGCTAGCTACTGCAATTATGATGCTCCTGAAAGTCTGTGTTTCTCTCTTTTTGCTTCGTTCAGCCTTTTCTTGCTACAGCTAAATACTCTATTCCCTAACTTTCGATTCTGTATGTTCTCTCCCTGTTAGCCACCCAAGGATGCAAAGGTATTTCTGTTAACTACTGTTATGAATAGCATAATATTGATTAATGAGAGATTTAACAAGCTAGGCCAAGAAGATATAGCTAGCTAAATTGAATATAACATCACGTTCTCAGTTTCTCCCCAGCATCTCAGAGTTGAAATTCTTTAGATAGCCATGCTCTTTACCTTCATACTCACTTTTGTAATGCCCACAACTTGCAAGAATTCAGTAGTTTGCAGATGTCTATGATCACAATTGATTACATTCGTTCATCATGTTGAATTGTTGATTTGGCTCAAGTCTGCCCAAAAGAAAGGAGGCAAGCTCAGTAAGGCTGAAAAGGAGCAACTTCAGAAAGAGGAGGATGAGAGAAGACAGAAGGAAGATGGTACTGGTCATTTCTCATTATCATTCAATCCATGACGACACCTCTGTCATATGCTAATTGTTGTATGTCTGTGTGCGCATTTGTGCCATTTGATCTGTTTTATTGAACTGCCATTTGTATCATAGATGCTTCAATAGTATGCACAGTGATACATCAGTAATACATCAGATACACACTATTGAAGTAGCCCCATGAGTGTACTGTATGTTTGACCCATGACTCCTTTCCCCCTCTGACTGTGTAGAGGAGGCTCGACTCCTGGCTGAGAAAGAGGAGCAAGAGAGGCTGGAGAGAGAGAGAAAGGAGCAGGAGGAGCATCAGAAACTGGAACTAAAGGTATTACCATCACTGACCATCATCATTCATGGTTATCAGTGTGTTTGTGTACAGAGAGGGCTCTTGAAGTTAAACCTGTCCGTAATGTTCTAATGAAAAAGAGTGATCATTGCTTGCTTTCTGTGACAGGACAAAGATCGCAGAGAGGATGAGCTGAATGAACTGCGTCATCTAGTGGAAGAGAACCAGACTGCAGTCACCAAGTGGGAGACTGACTCCAGAGCGAAAGCCAAGGTGCGTGATTGTTCTAAAGCTCTAACTCTGACTTTTGTGTAGTTACTAAGATATTAGCTATGCTAGTCCGAGCCTTCATGTTATGGTTTTACCAGACACCGTGTCCAAGAGACTACCGTAATGGCCTTGGTAGATGTAGATAAATAAATCAGATGAGCCCCATTTGACATAGTTAAACACTGCTCGCTTTCTCCCTAGTGGGACAGGTACATGTGTTGTGACGGGAGTCCAGATCCGTCAGTCCAGCAGGAGATCAACACCTTCATCAACCTGTGGTGCGAGGACCCAGAGGTCCAGATCAAACCGATTCTAAAGGAGTGTGCCCTGGCGCTACGGGTGGGTTTACGATTAAACACCAGGGTAACATTATGGAGACATGAAACAGGAGAAGGGGATTCTACCGGTTCTGAATGTGTCCGATAAGAACGCTCAATTCAGTTTTGCATTTGAAAACACTTGTTCCTGTTTGAGCCCACTTAACAGGACTCTGTCAAGAGCACTTCTATTTGAGACCGGTATTGATCTGTATAAGGATTCTACCAAATGGATGAACATAAACACGGCTGCACTTCATCTCCGCCTGCAGCTGTTAGAGGAGCTGGAGGGTATGCTGAGGGACGAGCCTGAACCAGCTGATGCCCTGAGGTACCAGGAGACCCTGCTCTCCATCCAGACTCTCATCCAATCCAAACTTGACCACAGCACTGAGGAGATACTCAAGGTAGGGGTACTGATGATGTTTAAGACATGTCTGACAGTTTTAGGAAACAACTGTATTTAAGTTTTGTAATGTAACATGAGCATGTTTTGCTGAGGTCTGTGTGTTTCTCCCTGGCCACAGTGGGCCAATGCTCACTCAGACATTGAGACGGGGAACATGCAGACAGTGGTCCAGGATGACATCATCACACTGTGTCTGTGGGCCAACCTTAACAAGAACCCAAGGCACGTCACAGACGTATGTCTGACTTTTGTTCTATTCACTTCACACAACTAGACTTTCTATCTAGTCTCCTTGCTAACAGTCTTTTTCTACTCAAACCCATTCTTATGGATGTGTTGGGTAAAGAAAAAAAACAGAACAATTTAGTGTTTCTCTCTCTGTGGCTCTCCAGGTTTAAAGGGTTCCAGTTCGAGGAGGTGGGACTGGGCTTTGAGCTGCCCAAACAGCTGGCAGTCAGTGACGTCGCTGTGAGAATCCTCCACACCCACTACGACCACTTGTCTCACCTGGCTAACCTGAAAAGCCAGAACCCCAGCAGGATGTCCCTGGGCCTGGGGACCAGGGAGGAACCCCTTCTGGAGGGAGCGACCCCCGTGGGGGAGTGTGGGGAGACGGAGGGAGATGGTGACAGGAGAGGGAGCACACAGCAGGAAGGTGCAGAAGAAGAGGTGCAGTCTGTCAGAGGGTCTGAAGGCAGGAAGGTAAGCTGGAAACAAAAAGGATGAATTAATTCAATTTTAAAAAGTGACATAGGCTAACGTCTGTGTGCGTATCCATGTGTGAATGTGTATGCGTGTCAGAGTGCGGTGAGTGTGATATCTATGAAGGAGGAGGGGAGGAGTGGTCAGAAGCAGCTGGATGATGCGCAACAGAAGCTGGAGGAGAATGGGAGTCAGATAGATACAATGTTAGAGGGAGATGACTCAGGTGACATTTAACATTTAACATAACATAACAGTCCCTTTATATATTTCACTGTTCTGTTTGTATTCTTTTTAGTGTCATGTTTAGGGTTGCAACATTCCTGGAATCAGGAAAGGAATAAGTAGGAAATCCAGAAGTCCTTCAAACAAGATTGCTGGGAAAAAATAGAATTTGGGGAAAGTTTCCAGAATTTTGCAACCCTAGCCATGTTACTATAAAACACGGCTTGTGAATTAACCTGCCCCTTTCATTCCATATTGTGATTCCCATGTTCACCTGTACGTGTGTCTTGTCCAGGTGAGGGAGACTCCACCCCTACCCCAATGGACCCAGTGATTGACAGCTATGAGGGTCAGGTGGTTGACCTTCAACAGTACACACCCCTGGGAGGAGTCTTCTACTGCGATGTCTTCCGTCTGCCGCCACAGTCCCAACAACTCAATGGATGGGAGATGAGAGAGGTGAACCAAAACGACCAAGTACAGCACCTATGCTGAACAAAAATATAAAACGCAACACGTAAAGTTGTCACACAACACAATGCCACAGATGTCTCAAGTTGAGGGAGCGTGCAATTGGCATTGCCTGCAGGAATGTCCACCAAAGCTGTTGGCAGATAATTGAATATTAATTTCTACCATAAGCCGCCTCCAATGTTGTTTTAGAGAATTTGGCAGTACGTCCAACTGGCCTCACAACTGTAGACCACGTGTAACCACGCCAGCCCAGGACCTTTACACCTGGCTTCTTCACCTGCTGGATCGTCTGAGACCAGCTACCCGGACAGCTGATGAAACTGAAGAGTATTTTGTCTGTAATAAACCCCTTTTGTGGGGAAAAAAAACTCATTCTGACCTCCTGGACCTGGCTCCCCAATGGGTGGGCCTATGCCCTCCCATGGCTACGCCCCTGCCCACTTTTGTGAAATCCATAGATTTCGGGCCTAATTTATTTCAATTGACTGGTTTCCTTTGAACTGTAGCTCATGGAACTCGGTGAAATTGTTGCATGTTGGGTTTATATTTATGTTCAGTATAGTTCAGAAAGTGCCCTTTCTGACAGCAGTTTCCCTTCCTACTCCATGGACTTTCACTGGGCACCCCGTCTGTGGGTTACTGAATGTGTAAACTCCTTGATAAAGTATATGATGCATTAATCAAGAGGACTAGATAAACTTGAGGAAAGTAACAGAACCAGCTTTATTTCTCTGAGTTAACATCAGTGTCTCTCCCCAACCCCCAGCTGTTGGACACAGGGCTGCAGCCGTTCCCCTACCCCACAGAGCAGACTCAGATCCAGGGCTCTGCCTCCATGAAGCTGGAGGACAGTGGGGTCTTGACCAGTCCCCCTGTAGGGGTCACAGTCACCCTGCCTGACTCTGTCCTATTCCTGGAGGACCCCCAGGTGGCCCGCTGGGACCCTGAAGGTGAGAGACACCTAGACGGGCTCCACATGGGACTGATAGTGATTCAAGTATTTAACATATGCCAGAATCTGAATGTAGTTCCTACCTTGTGGGGGAGGCACTCTACCCAGAAAGTACAGAACTTTCAGATAGAAATGTGTGGAGTTGACATGATTCCCTTTTCTACATTGAGAGCCATGATGTCTAGTCAACACATCAAAAAATTCTGGCAATCAATAGGTCAGCACTGGAAGACCGACTGCATCAGTGAGACGTCATACGACCAGGCAGAGCGGAAGATCTCGTTCAAGATGGACTCATTCTACGCCTTCACGCTTCTACAGGACTCGTATGCCAACATGCCGTTCCAGAGCTGGGAGCTCAGACCACTGGGCCAGGACTCTGCACTGCTCACCATCACCGCAGCCCTCACTGAAGTCAGCATCACCATCAAGGCAAGAACTCGCTATCTGTCATGCTCCATCTCCTCCAGACACTGTTGGGTGCATCGCAACAGTTTAAAATGGCTTCCTCTATTCGTGAACATTCTTCAGTGATTCATATCTGGGGAAACAGTATTGTGGAAATCTAGACAATGTTTTCAGTGGTAATGAAGGAAACAAGGCTATTATTGTATTGAGGAATTACCCAAATCCATGAGATAATGCATCCTGATTAATCTCTCTGACAGGGCAGCAAGTGTATGCTCCAGTCAGACCAGGAGAGAGGACTGAACCACATCCTGGGCCAGTGGATGAGTCCCTCTGAACTGCAGAAAGCCATGGTCAGCGCCGGGGTCAACATCTTCGTCAACCAATACTCCGACAAATATGTCAGCGTAAACGCAAAGGTGAGTGCCATCAGCATACTGTGGATTAGATGATGCATGATGTTGCACAAAGCAATGTGGGCACACAATTCATGTTGCTTGTAACACTGTTGAACCTGTATAGCAACAAAAACCTAAACTCAGCCAAAAAAGAAAACGTTATTTTCAGCAAACTTAACATGTGTAAATATTTGTATGAACATAACAAGATTCAACAACTGAGACAAACTGAACAAGTTCCACAGACATGTGACGAACAAATTGAATAATGTGTCCCTGAACAAAGGGGGAGGTCAAAAGAAAAAGTAACAATCAGTATCTGGTGTGGCCACCAGCTGCATGTAGTACTGCAGTGCATCTCCTCATGGACTGCACAAGATTTGCCAGTTATTGCTGTGAGATGTTACCACACTCTTCCACCAAGGCACTTGCAAGTTCCCGGACATTTCTGGGGGGAATGGCCCTAGCCCTCACCCTCTGATCCAACAGGTCCCAGACGTGCTCAATGGGATTGAGATCCGGGCTCTTCGCTGGCCATGGCAGAAGACTGACATTCCTGTCTTGCAGGAAATCACGCACAGAATGAGCAGCATGGCTGGTGGCATTGTCATGCTGGAGGGTCATGTCAGGATGAGCCTGTAGGAAGGGTACCACATGAGGGAGGAGGATGTCTTCCCTGTAACGCACAGCATTGAGATTGCCTGCAATGACAACAAGCTCAGTCCGATGATGCTGTGACAGACCACCCCAGACCAGAACCACCCCAATTCCGCTCCAGAGTCCAGGCCTTGGTGTAATGCTCATTCCTTCGAAGATAAACACAAATCCAACCACCCCTGGTGAGACAAAACCGCGACTCGTACTTTTTTGCCAGTCCTGTCTGGTCCAGCAACTGTGGGTTCGTGCCCAAAGGCGACATTGTGATGTCTGGTGAGGACCTGCCTTACAACAGGCCTACGACCCCTCAGTCCAGCCTCTCTCAGCCTATTGCGGACAGTCTGAGCACTGATGGAGGGATTGTGTGTTCCTGGTGTAACTCGGGCAGTTGTTGCCATCCTGTACCTGTCCTGCAGGTGTGATGTTCGGATGTACCGATCCTGTGCAGCTGTTACATGTGGTCTGCCACTGCGAGGACGATCAGCTGTCCGTGCTGTCTCCCTGTAGCTGTCTTAGACATCACACAGTACGGACATTGCAATTTATTGCCCTGGCCACATCTGCAGTCCTCATGCCTAAGGCATGTTCACGCAGATGAGCAGGAACCCTGGACATTTTTCTTTTGGTGTTTTTCAGAGTCAGTAGAAAGGCCTCTTTAGTGTCCTAAGTTTTCATAACTGTGACCTTAATTGCCTACTGTCTGTAAGCTGTTAGTGTCTTAACGAACATTCCACAGGTGCATGTTCATTAATTGTTCATTGAACAAGCATGGGAAACAGTGTTTAAACCCTTTACAATGAAGATCTGTGAAGTTATTTGGATTTTTATGAATCATCTATGAAAGACAGGGTCCTGAAAATGGGACGTTTCATTTTCACGAAAAATAAATACACTAGGTTGGAGTGTAGAAACGTTGGATGCGGTATCTTTCTCCTCCCTTGTAGGACCCTCTAAAAAAAAATGTGGATCTGAAAATCTGGTTAGGCTTAAATGGTGTTGTTGAAAAGCTTGTCATAACATTAACCTTTTCTCCAGGACCCTCTGATAGAACATGCTGTGTATGAACAGATGGCCCTGCTCTCCTCTGCCTTCGCCTTCTCCTGGAGCCAGTGGAACACGCAGTGTGGCCACGAGCGTCTGGTGCTGCAGGTACACTCACACTTAGAGATGCATACGGTTTAAACACACTCACGTCCTCACACACACACTCTGAGTCCTTGGATAGAGGACCTCCCCAGAAAGTAACAGAAGTAGCTTCAGAATCAGGAACAAGGAAAGAGCTGCAGTGCATATAGGGGAAACACTGAGCTGGTTGACTGGACAGACTAGATTTGGTTGAGATTCACCTCTAGTACTGACATTTCCTTGCACAGTACTTTGTCCGTGCAGATGGACAGGATATTCACCCTACTATTGATACCTTCTCTCCAAAGTGTGAGAGCACCTAGCAGCCATCCCAGTGTCGTTGTTGTGTGTGTACAGTAGGATTAACCTCTCTCCCAGGTGTGTGAGCACCTAGTAGCCATCCCAGTGTCATTGTGGTGTGTGTGTACAGTAGGATTAACCTCTCTCCCAGGTGTGTGAGCACCTAGCAGCCATCCCAGTGTCGTTGTGGTGTGTGTACAGTAGGATTAACCTCTCTCCCAGGTGTGTGAGCACCTAGTAGCCATCCCAGTGTCGTTGTGGTGTGTGTACAGTAGGATTAACCGCTCTCCCAGGTGTGTGAGCACCTAGCAGCCATCCCAGTGTCGTTGTGGTGTGTACAGTAGGATTAACCTCTCTCCCAGGTGTGTGAGCACCTAGTAGCCATCCCAGTGTCGTTGTGGTGTGTGTACAGTAGGATTAACCTCTCTCCCAGGTGTGTGAGCACCTAGACCCGGTCCCGGTCAGAGATGACTCGTGGTGTGTGTACCTGCTGGGGGCCCGGAGGAGCCAAAGGCTGAGGATCAAGGAACACAGTGAGGCGTTCTCTCCAGAGCTGGACCCCGGCAGCGAGTTCCACTCCACCTTCCTGCACATGCTCCGAGACGGCATGTCCCCCGCCGGACAGGACCGACGCTCTCACCACCTGTTCGTCGACGCCGTGCACAGACTGCTGCGTGCCACACGGCCTCTCACATACTCCTGACTACAGTAGATACTAGACCCCCAAGCTCTGTCAGAGTAGCCAACAACCACAGATCTAGGATCAGATTGAACTATTCCCGATCATAACTTTAACCATTAGGGGGAATATGTATATCTGATCTTGTATCAGGTAGGTTAGCGGCAACTTCAACCTACTGTGCGGAACACCGTGGGTATGACAGACTGCTAACTGTGAACTTTAACCCTTACAACAGATGGACCCTCATGTAAAACCACAAAGCTTATTTCTGTAGAATAAAGTTCCTTTAATGTGTAAAGTTGGACTCTCCCTCTTTGGAACATAGAAAAGTGGATGAATTTCATAAGTGAGCACTTAAAGTAGAGTAAAAACCATTTGTATGAGCTTGTAACAAAACGCTGGTTATAACACAAAGACGCAATATAATAGATACACACATATCCCCTAACACTAATGCTGTCAAACGATAAATTAAACATGAAAAAAATGGCATTTTAATTGTTAAAATGGTGGCCTCTTCAGGCAACCGCAAATACCATAATAGATTCAGAAGTTTACTATGAAATGTGTTTAAAAAAAATAAGTGGCTAAATCCACTGTCCATGAGCAAGCATGTTGATGTCCATAGGATGATGGACCAACAAATACTCAAAAAAGGTGTGACGTGATTGGATAGCATGCGCTGAAGTCCATTACATGATTGGACAGCCCAATGCTGGTGTCCTCCTTGACTTGATTGGTCAACATTGTGCCCACATATACAACAGCCAGCAACATTACAATCCCCCTTCCGTAATGGCGCTGTAGAATGTCTCCGGGCACCAATAGGAAATCTGTGGTCAGTGTTCAGTAGCCCCAGTACAAACACAGACTGCTTCCGTCTTCACACACTAACTAGTCTATCACACGTGATTGTTCAAGTTGCAGAAGACCTTCCAGGGGTTGACCATACCCAGGTGCCTACCCGTCCATCCCCGTCTGTTGGGGCCACAGCCCCTCTAAACCGGTGGCTGTCCGTTGTGCCTCAGCCCTGTGTAGGGCCACAGGAGCTGCTGGATGGTCACCCAGGAGTCCCCGGTCCCCACGGGCGCTCCATCCACGGCCGGCTGCAGCACCAGGCTGGCTAGGAGGGCCAGGAGGCCTGCTAGGACCACTACTAGGGCCAGCCAGAGCCACAGTCCTCGGGACCCGCTGGCTGCAGACGCAGGCCGGGAGGAGTAGCCCAAACACGGGGCTGCTGCGGCCTGCTCTGCCAGGATGGGACTGGAGAAAGAGTGGGAGAGAGGGAAAGAGACGATTTAGAATGGACGCCAAAGTAGGACTTAGCCTGGGTTAGCCGAAGCCAAGCTAATGTCTGTCCTTCTTCCCAAAGCAGTGATGTAGCCTGGCGCCTAGGCTAAATTAGGATGGTGTTAGCGGCGTGGACTGACCACCACTCCGAAGCGTTCTCTGTAGCACACACCTGGGACACAGAAAATAGAAAAACAGCCCTAGAGCATGTTGAGCGGCGAGGCAATGCATGTCTCACATACACTCCCCAGGATGGGAATAGATGGAAGAGATTGGAGCCGAAGGAGAGTTTGGTTGAAGCAGAAACCAGAACCACACGTCCAGAGACTGCTCGGGCTCAGAGACCAAGGTCCAGATTCACAAAGCATTTGCTCTTGACCAGGTATATTGTTCTCACCAGTCTTTCTGCTCAGTCAATCTGGACCAGATGTCTGCTCCCCAGACCTAAAGCAGCACAGCCTGGAAGCCAGATGGGCTTATGATTTAACCAACCGCTTTACATTTGTCAAGCAGTTGGCTAAAGCAGAAAGCAGACAGGAATACAGGCTACAGCATCTAGAACCCTTTTCACACTACTGAGCCAAGCCGAGCTGTACTGCTCTGGCCTCGTTACACTTCCACGGTAGTTGGTGGAAAAAAACTATCTGAGCCAGGACAGTACAGTATGGTTCAGGTGGGCACGATGGTGTGAAAAGTGTGTAAGGCTCAGGAGCGGCAGAGAAGCTACTAAAGCCTAACCAGCTACGCAGCAGTAGAAAGCAGTGCTGCCTAGCTGTAGATGGAAGTGAAACACTAGCGGTTGGTTCACTACTAACGTCTTGGGCATAATCAGGGAGGTGATTTTGTTGCCCAGCTCAGTGAGACTGGACTTCCTCTGAACGGGCACTTCCCTCCTCTCCTCGTCTGAAGGAGTGTCTGCGTCGTAGGCAGGCCTGTGGGACGGGGTGTGCATGCACGGTTCACACACACACAAAAAATACATACAGACACTGTAATGCAGGTCTCACACACACACACACTTGTTTAATAACACACACTTAGGACCCACAATTTGTTACATGCATGCACACAGATACTCTGCAGTCAATGTTCCACATGCGCCTGTTATGTTTGCAGGTTGTTCTCCTGCTGACTTGTTATATACAGTACATGGTTGGGGAAATTAAATGCAGAATGTTTGTTTTCAGGTTGGGCTAATATGAGACACGCGAGTGCTTCTGCAACACAGCTGATATCAGCCCTTACCCCTTCATCAGCATCACGAGGGAGGGCTCGTCAGTCTCAATCCAAGCCCCGGAGCTAACAAAGCGCTTTAGAGGAGGACGCGCCGTGCTCTTCCCAGTCACATTCCTGTAACCACGCCACATACATACGTCACATTCCACACAACACCTAACGCAGACTACACAGCCCGCAAGTCATGTTTTAACAAAGGCCCCCAATTTACAAACACCTGGATGCAAATTTCTTCCTCAGAAATCAGAATGGGGTTTGTTTTGCAAAACAGGGTCAAGACTGCGTTTTAAATATTCTTCAACAACTCCTCATTTCCCCCACACAGTGCTGCAGTCTACCTACCAGGGAGATCTGCGGGTGAGTCTCTCCGCCTCCGTGTCCTGTGGTTTATTAGGCATGTCAAAATGCATGGGTCCCCCTCCCCCACCGGACCGGGGGATAGCTGCTATGCTGACCCGTCGGGCTGATGCCTGAGGAAAGGAGGAATAGGGAAAACAATACAAGACAGTGTACAGATGCAGACAGTGATCACTACAGTGACTAAAACAGCAGCACATCATATACACTGAGCCTAAACTGACCTACCTTATAGGACGTTGCTCCAGATGGTTTCTTGCCTCTGAAATCATCTAAAGGAAAAATATTCAATATTAGGAAGAAACATAAGATAAGTGTGTGTGTGTGTTCCTCACCCGAGTGTGTTCCTCCTGAGTGGGATCCGAAGGACCTCTCGTTCTGCAGCATGTTCTCCCTCAGCTCAGTGAGCTCAGCGTGTTCCTTAGTGTACAACCTCCTCAGGTTCTCTACATGCTGGACCATTATCTCTACTGCCGTGCCTGTACGAGACTCCTGGAGGGGGAGAGAGAAGTCACACAGACGCCGACCTACAGTCTACCTATAGGACTCTCCTCAAAAAAAGGTGAGGGGAGGGAGAGGGGGACAAATCACACAATTAAATTGTACTATACCTGGTGTATGGCGCCCAGCATCTCTGAGCGACTGGACACTCTGGTCATGGACTGGATGAGGATGTCCAGGTTCTTCTGAAGTCTCTGGATGATCTCCATAGACTGGTTATCATCCTCACACAGAGGAGCCAGGGCCTGGGAAGAGCAGACACGAGGAAGATAAAAGGAAATTGTATGCCCCTCACCTGTAGCAGGTCCTGACAGCTACATTTGGACACCTCACTCCTGTCTCCTTCAACCGGTCCCTTCACATGTGGTTGAAGACTCCCTTGTACCCAGTCCCTTCCCTCTCACCTGTAATAGTCCCTGGCAACTGGACACCTCCCTCCGGACATTCTCCTCTGCCAGGTCTCGTGACCTCTCCTCCAGCCTCAGCCTCTTCTCCAGGGTGAACATGTCACACTTAAAGCCCAGGGACAAGCGCTGGAACTCAGTCTGGCAGAAACACAAGCCTTAACTCTATGGTACATACAGAGAGATAATCAAGAGAAAGAAAATGTTGTAAGCTTACCACTACCTCAATCTCCTTGTCGTTAGGGGACAGGCTGCAATGAGGAAAACAGAGTAATACAGTATGTGTCACCAGAAAACAGCTATGAGTGTCACAGTACCTGAGAGCATTTATATTATTATCTTGTAATGCATCTTTCAAATATGAGGTACTGTATTGTTGAGCAGCCTACCTGCTTCTGTCCCCTACAGTTGAGTCCTCAGAAACAGAGGCGTCAACTGGTACGACACAGAGAGAAAGAAACATTTGTCTTGCTATTGAGACCGATATCGTTTTTTTCCTAGTCAACCACACAACGTGACAATTTAATTTTGACTTCAGTCAGTAATTAGACTTATACAAGTATTAAAATATTAGGAACGTTCTCAGCTGAGGTATCTGGGGTCAACTCACTGTCCTTCTCTGTGGTAACACTTTCACTCAGGTCCTCTTGTATCTTCCCTTCCTCGATGACATCCATACTGCGAGACAGCTCCTGGATGATTGTGGTGAACGTTACACACTCCGTATACACACTCTCCCTCACTGTACACACACACACTTCTCGGTCTCGCTGCTACCCGCCGCCACAGACACACACACTCGATTCTAACAGACCGTAATCCAGTGTCACATTGTACAGATCTAGCTAGGTATATTGTACGACTATCATCCATTCTGCCAGAGCGCTGTGAAGCGCTTCCATGTGTAGATAAGCAGAGTCAACTTGAGTGAACATTCTTTCACTTCCACACAAGGCAGGAAAGACAACATTTTCACAAGGTCATGATACTACTTATGCAAAGTTCTCACTAATCACAGAGCTCTCATCTCAAATGATTAGTGCACTCCTTGTAGCGCACTAGGGATTAGGGTGCCATTTGAGACAGCGAGCCATATAATCATTAAATAGACAGCTCACCAGTTCCTTCTTGAACTTGCTCCTGAGAACCAGGGAGTCAATTTTGGCTCCTGAGGGGTCAGGTGTCATAGCATCCCTTGGAACCTGTGATGGGTCAGTGGGCGCAACATTCAGTCCATCCATAGTCAGAGAGCCTCTGTCCCCTCCTGCCAGACTGACTGTCCCTGTAGAGCCAGTGAAAGAAGTGTTATACACATGCAAAGGCACGCACTCTCCCTCACACACACTGATGGCAGGAGGCCATAGCGCCTGTATTTCCTCCTACCTGACAAGTCCACTTCCACTGTAGGCACCTGCACCACTGACTCCTGTGTGTCCTCCTCCTCCTCTAGTACTGGTAACAGGCTGGTGCTGGAACACACACATTAGAGTGCTGCAGCAATTCCACCATGCCAAAACCATTGCACAACTTGCCATTATCACTACCGTGTGTCTCCATCACAACCAAAAGCAAGAGTAACGTTCTAAACATTTCAAACAAAGTCAACATTAACCTCCTAACAGAAAATTCATCTCAGCACACAGACAGCATATGTCAGAGAAAAGTACACTACTTCCATCATGTAACTAGGACACAATCATGTATACACACTCACCTGTCCTCTGCTAGCACTCTCTCAGCCAGCTGGTCCTTGGTTAGCTTCTGAGAGAGAGAGAGAAAGAAAAAAAAGGAGAGAGATGAATACAAGTGGCCTTGTAACATACTTTCAGCACCACTCGTCAGAGGAAGTTAATGATTTAAAAAGTGTGACACGTGCGCAAAATTGCATACCGTACCTGTCCCATGGCATCAGAATGTTATCTCTGCTCTGTACAGTGAATAGAAAGGATGGGGATTTCTCATTTCTTACTTAATGTGGTGGTTGGTGGAGAGCAGCTGTGTGTGTGTGTGTGCGGACAACACACTCCCACTGGCAGGGCAGTAAGTAGTGTGGGCGGTGGAATACAGAACACACTACAGCTAGGTAAGAGCGGAAGGCACTAGACTATATAAAGCTGGCTACTCGAGCGCAGAGCTATGCTTTGAGTGGTTGTTGGGTAATGGAACTGTGCATAACAATCAAGAGGAAAATGACAATATAAAAACCAAACTCAAATCTCACCACAAAACACATACAAGCTGGATCCAGATCCCTTTTATGTATTATCTATGAAGCTTTTAAACTCTACACAACCCATGTTTAGAAACAAAACTGTTATTTAGAAGCGGGGACACAGGACAATCCAAGACTGTTGCATATATTCATGCAACAACCAGTCCAGGACATTGCATAATTTATAAGCAAACAGAGTGACGTCAGGCAGATTTGGCCAATAATGCCAGTGTCTTCGTTTCCTGCTACTGAATACCTGCCAGACTGGCAAAGCTGGTGTTGCTGTGGGTCATTAAGTGTTCATAAAGGGATTAGAAAAGGTTTAAGTGTGTTCAACCAAGTTTCAACATCGGGAATAATTCATATTTATCCTGAGAGTCCCAGGAAATATCGGAACTGCCTATATAAACTGTTTAAAACCAACATGTAATCACTCACTATACCAGGGTTCTCCTAAAATAAGATCGTCTGTGCATTGCCGGCTTGGCTGCGCCACTAGCCTATGTAAAGATTTCACAGTAAGTGAAACTGATATTTAGTCATGAGAGTAACTTTGATCGCCAATGACATCGTTGTGAATTGAATAGCCAATTGAATAGCCGTTCATGAATTCGGAGCGTTATGTTCCTCAATTAGTTCAGCAGTAGGCTATCGCGACACAGCACGCACCCCGAGTAGGCTAAGGCTAAAAGCGTTTTCGAAGCATACAAAGTTTGTAACGGCAGTCAAACAAAAGTCACATCCCCAAAGTTGATGAGCTTGCTAGATAACCAACTAAATGACATAATATCGTCTATTTGGCTAAATCGAGTTGATGATTATGCAGATAGCAGGTCAGCTCGTGAATAACAGATGAGAGGAAATTGTTTACATTTCAAGGCATCTTAAAATGGGGATCAACTCTAAAAGCAAATATCCATATCTACTCTCGTAACATTTGTTAATCTCACATTCTCTACGGAAACTCTCATATAGGCAGCAATAGGAGACGCGCAGTGGACGCGGGAAAAGTTCTAGCGGTATTTTGACATGCTTTTGATAACGCAACCTCTAAACTGGTTCGGGTCTCTGTGTGCAGTCCGGCCGTGTCAATTATGTGTGTGATTTTAATTTATGGCGACTGTGTGAAGTATATATGCTCGGATTCCATGCAACAACATGCGTGGATAATGTGCTATTTAATTGTTTTGCCAATCAGCTGCTGCACATGTATATTTTGTGGAATTGCATTAGTGCGACATTGGGGGAAAATATTGTAATTTCCCTGTCCTGTGATCCCGGGTATGGTTGTTAATCCTTATAGTTGACTTGAGTTTTATAAACTCATAAATCCAACTGGATTACTAGCCTACAAACAGAAACATAATAACTTATTTCTCCCCAAGACACCCTCAGAGAGTTGGGTCACAGTCAGCCATCATCAATGGCTACCCTTGAGCAATTAGGGTTTACTTCCTTGCTCAAGCGCACAGACAGATTTTACACCTGGCTCAGGGATTCGAACTAGCAACCTTTCGGTTACTGGCCCAACGCTCTAACCGCTAGGCTACCTGCTCTTTCACTCCTCTCCAGTCTACCAAACTGACACACAGATCCAGCTCTAAATGCAAATCCTCACCCCAGACAGATGAAACCTGCACTCTTAACTCTATTCGAAAGAAATATGTTTGCTCCCTCTGGGAGTGCCACCCCACTGTGCCTACACAGAGCAGGAGACTGGAATAACAGAAATAGCATGTCTGTCTCTGTCGATGGACTCACAGCTAACCCCTGGGACAACACTTAAATAACCACACACAAACCGGCTCAGAAAATAGAGAGAAAAGTTTAGTCGACTACACAACGGTATACACGTAAACATAAAGACTTATTACACAGACATAACATCCTTTGTACACAATCTGGATGAAGAAACCAAGTAAGTCATACTTGCCTCCCTTAGCAAAGTGTGCAGTGAAGCAACTGGAGCAGAATACTCACAGGAGGGAGGGACCATGTGTCCCCCTCCACCCTAAACCCCTCCTCTCTTGGCACAGCCCTCGGCCGACCAGGCCCTGTCCATACCCCTCCATCCCATCCACAACACAGTGCCACTCAGCCCAACCAGGAAGAGAATGAACAGAGTGAGAGTAAAAGAGGGAAAGAGAACGATAGAAAAGGGGAAGTCAAGAGGCGAGAGATGGTGTCACAGTGGCTGCGACTGTCAATGAAGGAAGTTAGTTTTCCCCATCATTGTGCCATCAGTAAAATAGTTCCTGTGTATTGTACTGACCTGTGTGTCACTCATATTGGTTGAGGTGGTGATGTCCTCTCCTTTTCCTCTTTCACTGCCGTCTGTCTGCTGAGAGCTGACACCGAGAGAAAGGTGAAGTGTATGCGTCGCATAGAGCCCAACCAGAGAAATGACAAATGATTTGGGGTGTGCTTATCGCTCTCAGATAGTAGGAAGCAACTGGGGTCACTGACTGACTGCGCAAACCTATGAGAGCAAAGTCAGTGCCCCAGCCCCGATTACAGGTGCATCGTGGGTATGCAAATTATCGCTAAAGGGGCCCAATTACACAGCCAACATTTCCCTCATTCAACTTGGAACTCATTTGACTGGAAAATGTGTCCAGAGAGGAAGAGATGCATGCTACAGTGCACTCACACCGAAACTACGACTATTGTAAAAGCCACAGAGCTCTGATCTCACCTGCAAGTCAGTAAAATGGTCTCATTCATCACAGGGTAAGTGCAGCTGGGAGATACCATCTCAGCCAGCCTGGGGGGTGGACTGTTCCCAGCAGTGATGGTCCTGTCGTGTTCTGGTGAGCCAGGCTGAGGTGTGTCTTGTAGAAGGGGCACTATGGTGTCAGGGCTCATTGCATCTGGACAAAAGGGTGAGGAGTCATAAGTGAAACGGCATTGGAGAGGGCCATCCAACTCAATGAAATATACTGAATGCATGAAGAGAGATACTAATTTGCTGTAGTTGCAGGCTAGAGAGAATCTGGGATTACATGGTGCAGAGAGAAAAAGACTGATCAGAGGGGAGGAAGAGTTTGTCTTACCCGATAGAGAAGAGTGGGAGGGAGGGAGTGGATGCTCCTCGGTGTCAACAGCATGCTGGTGGGCGTCCTCAGGCCCAAAGCATTCTGTTAATTTGGCACCCTGAGGCACAACACATACATATCATTTAAAAGAGAAAGAAAAGTATGAATATGATCAACAGACGAGCATCAATACATAACAGCCACCTGTCCATTCAGTTCATGTGAAAGGATGTAGCGATATCAGACTGGCAAGCAACAGTGCCTTTGCTTATCCAACAACAAAAGCGTATAAAACAACCTCTTACGTCACCTCTGTATCAGTGTGAGTCACTGTCCATTCCCTATCGATCCGATTAAGTAAGAAGGCGCGACTTCAGAAGATGAGCCATTCCGTTTAGTCTATCTTGAACTAATGAATAAAAGCAAGGTTGCATGAGTTTGTCAAGTGGGAGGAAAGTAAAAAGTATGAGAGAGGACGATGGAAAGAGTGCGTGTTCCAGCCTAGATTGGTCCATGTCCTGTTGTCTATTCACCGAGTTGTGGTTAACACTTCTGCTCTTGTTCCAATGCTCTTAAAATGCTTCCTTACTCTGTTCCTTCCTTGGAGTGGTCACTGATCAGACATGATAACAGGACTGGTAAAAGCTACACAAAACCTAAGTGATCAGGATAGATAGTTGATTCATTCAAGGAAGAGGCGAGGGAAGGATGCATGTTCAGTATTTGTATTTGAATGGGGCCTATGACCATTCCCCCTTTTCCTGCCCACCAGCACCAAAGGAAGAAGTGGCCCCTTAAAACTATCACCACCACATACGGTCACATGCACTCCGACGACTACGGAGATCTACATGCTAGAAGGGACATCCCCATTCAAAGCAATGTTCCAAGGTGGGGGTTCTACTCAAATGAACACCAATTCATTTATATGACAAACAACCACCAGTCAAGTCTGGAGTGGACAACCAGAAAACTAATCCAGAGAAAAGCTTTAAAGCACACTGACATAATAAGGTTACATACAGAGTAATAGGTTTTAAAAAGACTGCCATCTACCTGTGGGGATAGACTGTTCACCCTCTGGTCACCGTCTGTTGCCGCTGTGGTTTCTGAGAGAGGAAAAAAGGGAGGGAAGGGGGGAAGAGGGGGGTGGAGGGAGGGAGGGGGAGAGAGACCGGAAGGAAGAAAAGCTAATTAGTTCAAGTTGAAAATCATCTCCGTGATATTCAGCTGTGGTCACTGGCAATGTCAAACTAAGCCCCACCCACTACCATCTTAGACCATATTATTAGCCCGTTAAACTCCCTGTCTGTGTTAGAGTGGGTTTAGAGGCAGTAATAACCACATTCTTTGGGTTCTGGCAGCCAGTGATGCAGGGAGACCACTTCCACTAGGTTTGGATGACTTTAACACCTGGCCATAGAAGACTTGCCAACAAACCACACACAAACAAGCCACACACATACACACAAACAGACAGACAGAAGGCTGATCCGTCTAGGGGCTTTTAACCAGGACACACACTAAGAGGTCCCTTTCTGGAGACCCTGGCCATCTATGGCTGTCCTTGCCACAAACCCCAGAGGGCTGTGTGGGTGTGGTTCTTCAAGGGTGGCTGAGTACTCTGTGACTCCAGGGATTACAGGGGTGATCCACACAGGCTTTTGGATAGACTCACTAACCCCTGGTTTACCCAGTGTTTCACCCAGCTCAGTAGCCCAGAACCACAGAGAAACCTTACAGGAACTCCTGTAAACTCACTAAAATACAGCCCAATATGGAGTTATAATAGGATATGATCATTACTAATCTGTGGAATCCTACTCACCTCTCAGATCCTCTCCCTCCGTCTGGTCGGGTTCACTTTGCTCCGAGAGAAGGGAGATCCCCCTCATTCCCCCCTCTGGTCCCTCTCCCCCCACCACGGTCCACCTCTCCCCAACCTCCCCCTCTCCAGGCTGGTCCCCCTCTCCGTCAGTCTGTCCTCCTCCGTCGGTCCCATCTCCTGACTCTTGAAGTCCCTGTACGTCTCCACCCCCTCGTTCTTCAGGAAGTCTTGGAGGACAAACTCCTCATCCCAGTCCAGGTCTTCCCCAGCCTGACAAAATAAATGAACTGAATTAAAACCTGTTCAGGGAATTAATCAAATCTATTTCTAAAGCATTTTCCACATTAGCAGAAATAGGTTTTTCCAGTAACTCTGCCTAGACACCAAAGAGCACGTAGAAGCACAGGGAAAACTGTCTAAAAAGTCTAATGAATACAAAACAAACAGTAGGATAAAGTTACTTGTTTATTCAATGTGTCAATGTTTTAATTGAATCTGTCCCTACTTAAATACATGATAGATATATACAGAATGGAGCCTGTTCAAAGTGCTAATGTGAGATTGAGTTTAACAGCAAATCAAAAACATGGAGTACGATGAAGTTACATTTTCCCAGGAATGCTGATTTAAGATCAATTGTGAGTTTCTCTTCCCTAATAGTTAAGGTTGGGGAGATGGTAAACTGATCCTAGATCTGTGCTTACGGCCGATAGACAAATTAACATGACAGAATATTTCTCCTGATCAGAAAGTGCTCTAAGTGTCCACTCAGCCTCCCACTCCATCCTTTAGCATCTATTAAACAGCCTCTTCATCTGGATGGAAAATGTACTCCAAAGGTTACACAGCTATTCACCATCTGAATACGAGTCCTATTCTCTGCTATGTTCCATGGCTCTCAATGCCTGTGTCCCAACAGTAGCTCAATATCCACTATACCCGACATCTTTCTCCCATACCATCTTTCTACAAGATATTCCACAGATATTCAAAAGCTACATGCCATCTGTGGCACACGGGGGACACCTCTTCCCCCATTCTTTCTCCATCTCTCAATTAGTCCTACCTGTGGATCATCAGGGTCAGGGGTTTCACAGCTAGTCTCTGCTGTCCAGTCTACCTCTTCCCTCCCTCCATCTCTCTCCCCCTCCTACCTGTGTGTCCTCGTCGGGTGTCTGGCAGCTGGCCTCCCTGCTGTCCCCCGGGGTATTTAGCCGGTCCAACTCTTCACGCAGCTGCCGCTTCTGATTCTCCTGCTCCTGAACCCTGCACGGACGGACCCACGTAAATTACACACATATTTACACAGACTGACACGTAAAGCAACACTCCCAAAAACATCAACAAAAAGGGTCACACGACACAAATACTTCTGAAACCACAGCAATCATGCATCCAGTGACTACAAAGCAAATTAACAGATTCATCACTCTCACCCAGCCCATTGACAGCGTAGTGAAGGGTCCATAACATAACATACTGTACCCAATCCGCAGGCCCATGCAGTGTCCCATGCTGCTGTTGCCCAGCCTGTACTAGGATGGCAGGAGCTCTGGAGAGCCCCTAACTCCCAGTATCGGACAGCTCCTAACACCCAGTCCCAGACTAGTCCAGAGGGCCTGTGCACAGCTGGCTAGCCCAGACAACTTTCCGACAGCCTGGCCTGATAACGGCCCCCCCTCCCCCTTTTATCCTCCAGAGCAGGGCGGCAGTGTGGCACGGGCCCACGTGGCAGTGAGGCAGCTACAGACAGAGCCATACTGGACCAGGACCCAACCACTACTTAGACAGGTTAGAGGTCACCCAGTCAGACCCAGAGCACAGAGACTTCAGGAGAGCAGAGGGAAGCAACCAAATATGACCAGATTCCTCCCTAGATCCCTCCTGCACAGTGTCTGTATCTTCTTAGACAATGAAAGCCCCTCCCACCACTCTGTAACCCTCTCTTATACAAGACCCGCAAAATCTACTTGACCAGTGAGAGAAAAGCAGCACTAGTTCCTCTTGACCCTCACTTCCAACAGGCACGCACACAAACACACTCAACCCCCACTCACCTGACTGACAGGTGTAGTATCTCAGTGCGGGACCTCCTTATGCTGCTGGCCATCTTGATCAGTTCGTTCTCCAGGGAGTCTGTGTACTGGTCCAACTGTTCCAGGCTGAGGCCCCACTCCGTCCTCCTCCGATCCAGCTCAGACTGCACCGCCTGTGGGGGAGAAAGGGCAGGGAGTCAGCCTCTTCCTGGAACTACAGGGTCTCAGGCAGTCAGACAACCTATCCAGCGGTACTAGACATACAGTAAAGTATGTCCATCTCTTAGTCACAGTGACACTACTGCACTCTTTACTCAAGAAGAATGTTTACTGTGGACGTGTCTGACGAATGAAGATTGGAGAGAGAAAGGAGGTGGGAGAGAGGAAAGGGAGGGAGAGAGGGGGGAATGAAAGAGAGGGTGGCAGAGGGAGGTGACAAGGACCGAACGAGAGAGAGCGTGTGTGTGTGTGTTGCGAGAGAGACTGAATTTACACTACAGCACACTAACTAAGCCACGCTGCATTAATAGGCATTGATGGGATAGAGAGTTATATAACATTGTAGATTAGGGATCTCTGGAGAGGAGAGAGAGAGAGAGAGAGAACAGCCATATTATGTAATCCTCTAAAAGCTACGAGCAGAGAGTCCTATTCAGACCAAACTCCTCCCTACTCTCCACATTGAACTCAGTAGGGTGCATCTCAATAGCCTAATTGCTCCTTTCCGCATCTCATTTCCTGTATCTGTATTCTGCACTGATCTGAAAGAACAGGATAAGTGAAAAGCAATATGATGGAAAACCAAAAGGTATTTGCTCTTTTCTCTCGAATCTCTGAACCTAGAGAAACACCAACCTCTTCTTTGATACAGATACGTGACCCCCAGGATACCTACACACACACACCTAGAGTTCTCTGGTACAGAGTGACTCAGTAACATCCTCCTCTACCACTGAGCTGGATAGTGGGTTGATACATCCACTCGAATAGTTCTAGTGTGTGAGTGAGGGAGAGAGAACAATAGAAAAAGTGAGAGAATGAGGGAGAGTGAGCAAGAGATAGAACGAGAGGAGCATGAGTGTGTGTGTCAGAGAGAGAAGAGAGCAAGAGCGAGGACAGAGAGAGCAAGAGAATGAGAGGGGAAGAAAGGACAGAGAAAGAGGACAGAAAGAAGGAATGAGAACAAGAGAGGGAGAGCGAGAGTGTGTGTGCGCCTGCGTGAGATCGAGATAGTGTGTATGTATGCCCCTCACCTGCAGTCTGGGGTCTTTACTAGCCCCTGGTCCTCCATAGTGGTGCATGAGTCCTCTGAGTGTTGACAAGATGGAGAGGCCCTCGTCCTTAAAATCTCTCTTCTGAAAACAACCAGAAAAACAATTGTGTTTCAGGTTATCCGTGTAACTACTTTAAGTACTAATCAATTCAATTTTCTATGGAAGAAAATGAGTCATGCATCTACACCACAATCATACCATAGATGCACAAAAAGTAGTTCTCCATGCTTTTGAAATGTGTGCTGGTTAGATACCAGTCCCTGCATAGTGTATTGAGTGCATAATTAGGACAGTAAGGGCTGAAGATATCTAATGAATTATCAGGACTGCTGTATCTATAGTGTACAATTGGGACAATGTCTGCTGTATCTACTGTATAGAGTACCAATTTGTTGATGAGGCTCTTGAACTCCGGGGACATCTGGTCAGGTGTGGGGCCCTGCAGGAGCACTAACACCTCCCTGTCCAGAGACTCATCTAGCACAGATGCAAAGCTCAGTGGCGACACACACGCCGCACCCTGGAAATAAAACACGACTTGGTCATTAACCCTGAAGCGGATAGGCTGATGGTTTCAGTAAACGATAGCATAATAGGGTCCCTGGAGCTGAAGTTTTGGGTGAATACAGTGGATTGGTTCTCAAAGGTGTGAGCGTACTCAGAGAGAGTGGGTGTTCAATTCACAGGCTGCAAACATGGAACGAGGGGATATATTTATCTGACCTCCGGTGGTGTTTGAGCAAGGGCCAGTTCTGTCTGCAGGGATCCTGAAGTGCTGTGGTTCAACCTGTATGCCACTGACAGGGAGAGACCTGCACTGCAAGAGGGAGAGCGAGAGAACCAATCAGAACAAACTACGAAGACAAAAGGACATAGTTAAAACAGAGAATACACAGAATTCCCCAATCCTGCTACTAGACCAGTCAAGGCTCCACCTCTAGTACAGTGTACTTACACTGCCATGTCTGGCGGCATCATGTGTATCTGGCTCTCCAGCTTGGTTTTGTCTGCTCTCAACAGCTGTCAGAGACAACAGACATCAAACACGGTTAGATAACACCACTACTGCTGCAGCTAATACATATTCACTGCAGCTGACAGACAAAGACATGCATATCATATAGGGCTCTGCTGAGATAGAGAAATCATTTTGCAGAGCTCTCTGGTCGGCGGTTCAGAGCAGTGGGGGTACAGCGTTGCTGCTTGTACACATCCATTCCTTTATGATCTAGTGCATGAGAGTAGGGGCTAAAGGGGAGATTTGGGATAGGGTAATTATTATCGAGACAGCCTCCTCACCTCTGTGACTGATGAGTACTCCATCACTGTAGCCATCAGCTCCTCAATCTGTCTGCACTTCTGTAGAGGGGAGACAACATGACAGCAATATTCTTGATTATCGTATTTCCCCCAGGACAATGTCTCTGAAACGTTCCAAATGTACGGTCATATGAATGAACAGATCAACAGACTATGCCCTGAAGCCTGGGTTATCACTGATCTAAGGACCCCAATCTACAATGTGACTTTCGCTTTGTACAGCCGTGTTATCATAGAGAATGTACAGTAGGGGACATCCCGACTACAACAATGACCCATCTTTATTCATTACTGAACAGATACGGAACAAAAAGTACTATAAAGAAATGTTTTTTTATTTTATTCAGATGATACTGACCTGGAGTATGAGGGATTCCTTTTCACTCACGACAGCATCAAAGGAATGGTTATGGACCTGTGGTTGAGAGAACACACACTACACCATGAAACCACTGGCACTCATCCACAACACACAGGCAGACCAATCAGGAGCAGGCGTGGGGGATCACTTTGATCCTAAAGGCCAGTTACGTAGGTCCATAGCACTGAACTCCAGGACTTTTTCAGAAGATCATGAAAGGCAAAACAAACATTCACACAACCTTTTCTTCTGGGCACAGTTGACCAGAAACAGATTAAGCCTAGTCCTGGACTAAGAAGCATTCTAAAAAATGGAGAATCTTAATTGAAAGTTGTTTTTTAGTTGAGAACGAGGCTTAATCTGTTTCCAGGAAACCACTTTCTAGTTGCCAACCTTGGAATCGCTTATTCCCTCGACAGTACAATAGTTTGTTCAATATAGTTGTGTGGACCCACCTGCAGCTCAGCGTTTAGGTCACACAGTTCAATCATCCTCTTCTGGAGGTCATCCATCTCCATGGTGACCTTGATGTTCTAGTCCACAGGTAGGGGGGAGGAGGAGGAGGGAGGAGGAAGAGATGAGTAATTCTACCCTAAAAATATGCCTTATTTTACCCTACCATGTCAGTTAAAAGTGGACAAGGTACATCAGAGTAGATAGCCATGGAATGGCATTTCCTAAATCAGTTTCTCCCAACCCTGGTCCTCCAGTAACCCCAACAGCACACATTTGTATTGTAACCCTGGACAAACACACCTGATTCAACTTGTCAACTAATCATCAAGTCCTCAATGTGTTGAATGAGGTGTGTTTGTCAAGGGCTACAACAAAACTGTACTGTCGTGGGTAATGGAGGACCAGGGTTGGGAAAAACTGTCTTAGATCCTGGAAAAACAGCAGACAGGAAGTTCCCAGGGGAAGCAGATAGTCCTGCTGCTTTGTTGTTGTGTCGCCCGAGTAGGCACTTAACTGATCAATGACACTGATTGGTCGGTGAGCACAATCCTGATGACTCGCCACCAGATCAAATCTCTCATTAAAAGGAATTACAATCACATAGAAGCCCTCGAGGTGCCTTTACGATGCCTCCAATTAAATACATGATAAAGTAATGAAATGACCCAGTGCCTTGCGAAAGTATTTGGCCCCCTTGAACTTTGCGACCTTTTGCCACATTTCAGGCTTCAAACATAAAGATATAAAACTGTATTTTTTTGTGAAGAATCAACAACAAGTGGGACACAATCATGAAGTGGAACGACATTTATTGGATATTTCAAACTTTAACAAATCAAAAACTGAAAAATTGGGCGTGCAAAATTATTCAGCCCCTTTACTTTCAGTAAATGCACCTGCACTGTAAATGCACCTGCACTGTGATAGTCTCAGAGGTCCGTTAAAAGCGCAGAGAGCATCATGAAGAACAAGGAACACACCAGGCAGGTCCGAGATACTGTTGTGAAGAAGTTTAAAGCCGGATTTGGATACAAAAAGATATCCCAAGGAGCACTGTGCAAGCGATAATATTGAAATGGAAGGAGTATCAGACCACTGCAAATCTACCAAGACCCGGCCGTCCCTCTAAACTTTCAGCTCATACAAGGAGAAGACTGATCAGAGATGCAGCCAAGAGGCCCATGATCACTCTGGATGAACTGCAGAGATCTACAGCTGAGGTGGGAGACTCTGTCCATAGGACAACAATCAGTCGTATATTGCACACATCTGGCCTTTATGAAAGAGTGGCAAGAAGAAAGGCATTTCTTAAAGATATCCATAAAAAGTGTTGTTTAAAGTTTGAAACAAGCCACCTGGGAGACACACCAAACATGTGGAAGAAGGTACTCTGGTCAGATGAAACCAAAATGGAACTTTTTGGCAACAATGCAAAACGTTATGTTTGGCGTAAAAGCAACACAGCTCATCACCCTGAACACACCATCCCCACTGTCAAACATGGTGGTGGCAGCATCATGGTTTGGGCCTGCTTTTCTTCAGCAGGGACAGGGAAGATGGTTAAAATTGATGGGAAGATGGATGGAGCCAAATACAGGACCATTCTGGAAGAAAACCTGATGGAGTCTGCAACAGACCTGAGACTGGGACGGAGATTTGTCTTCCAACAAGACAATGATCCAAAACAAAGCAAAACCTACAATGGAATGGTTAAAAAATAAACATATCCAGGTTTTAGAATGGCCAAGTCAAAGTCCAGACCTGAATCCAATCGAGAATCTGTGGAAAGAACTGAAAACTGCTGTTCACAAATGCTCTCCATCCAACCTCACTGAGCTCGAGCTGTTTTGCAAGGAGGAATGGGAAAAAATGTCAGTCTCTCGATGTGCAAAACTGATAGAGACATACCCCAAGCGACTTACAGCTGTAATCGCAGCAAAAGGTGGCGCGACAAAGTATTAACTTAAGGGGGCTGAATAATTTTGCACGCCCAATTTCAGTTTTTGATTTGTTAAAAAAGTTTGAAATATCCAATAAATGTCGTTCCACTTCATGATTGTGTCCCACTTGTTGTTGATTCTTCACAAAAAAAATACAGTTTTATATCTTTCTTTGAAGCCTCAAATGTGGCAAAAGGTCGCAAAGTTCAAGGGGGGCGAATACTTTCGCAAGGCACTGTATATGTTGATGAAAGGGGTTCTGTGTGGAGAGAAAGGTTTCCAGTACAGCACCTCATCCTGAAGACAGCTTATCTTGGCAATCAGACTCTGGTTCTCTCTCTCCTGTTGGGGAGATGTTGAGTTAGTATAGGACTGTGGACGTTGTATAGTTTGTTGGATACAGGAAACAGCCAAAGGAAACACCAAAACGAGACAGAACAACTTCTATGCCAAGGTGCATTGATTCTACAAGTGTCTAAAACTCTGTTGGAGGGATGCGACACTTCTTCCACGAGAAGTTAAATCATTTGGGTTTTTGTTGATGGTGGAATATGCTGTCTCAGGCACCACTCCAGAAAATCCGACAAGTGTTCAATTGGGTTGAGGTCTGGTAACAGATTGCCGTGGCATATGGTTTACATCATTTTCATGCTCAACAAACCATTCAGTGACCACTTGTGCCTCGTGGACACGGGCATTATCATCCTATGGCGGCATAGCCATGGTAGCCAAAATAATGGCCTGTCCAGCATCTTTATAGATGACCCTAAATTAACTCAGGAACCTCAACTGTGTGGAAGCAACTGTTTTCAATACACACTGAACAAAAATGAAACATGTAAAGTGTTGGTCTTATGTTTTATGAACCTAAATAAGATCCCATAAAATGTTCCATACACACAAAAAACATTTGTCAAATTCTGTCCACAAATTTGTTTACATCCCTGTTAGTGAGCATTTCTCCACTGCCAAGATAATCCAGCCACCTGACAGGTGTGGCATATCAAGAAGCTGATTAAACAGCATGATATTACATAGGTGCACCATGCGCTGGGGACAATAAAAGGTCACTAAAATGTGCAGTTTTGTCACAACACAATGCCACAGATGTGTCAAGTTGAGGGCGCATGCAATTGGCATGTTGACTACAGGAATATCCACCAGAGCTGTTGCCAGAGTATCTTATGTTAATTTCTCTACCAAAAGCCACCTCTGTCGTTTTAGAGAATTTGGCAGTACGTCCAACCAGCCTCACAACCGCAGACCACGTGTAACTGCGCCAGCTCAGGACCTCCACATCCGTTCTACTTCACCAGTGGGAACGTCTGAGACCAAACACAGAGAGCTAATGAAACTGTGGGTTTACACAACCAAAGTATGTCTGCACAAACTCTCAGAAACATTCTCAGGGAAGTTAATCTGCGTGCTCGTAGTCCCCACCAGGGTCCTTGACGTGACTGCAGTTCGGAGTCGTAACCGATTTCAGTGGGCAAATGCTCACATTCGATGGCCACCGGGGAAGTGTGCTCTTCATGGATGAATCCTGGTTTCAACTGTACTGGGCAGATGGCCGACAGAGTATGGCATTGTGTGGGCGAGGTGTTCGCTGATTTTAACGCTGTGTACAGAGTGCCCCATGGTGGTGGTAGAGTTATGGTATGGGCAGGCATAAGCTATGGACAATGAACACAATTGTATTTTATAGATGGCAATTTGAATGCACAGAGATACCGTGACGAGATCCTGAGGCCCATTGTCGTGCCATTCATCCACTGCCATCACCTCATGTTTCAGCATGATAATGCACGGCCCCATGTCGTAAGGATCTGTACACAATTCCTGGAAGCTGAAAATGTCCCAGTTCTTCCATGGTCTGCATACCAACCAGATATGTCACCCATTGAGCATGTTTGGGATGCTCTGGATCGACGTACACGACAGCGTGTTCCAGTGGAGTGGGTCAACATTCCAAGGGCCACAATCAACAGCCTGCTCAACTCTATGCAAAGGAGATGTCTCGCTGCATGAAGCAAATGGTGGAGACACCAGATACTGACTGGTTTTCTGATCCACACCCCTTTTCTTTAAGGTATCTGTGACCAACATATTCAAGTCTATTCCCAGTCATATGAATTCCATAGATTAGGGCCTAATGAATTTATTTTTAAAACATTTTTTTTTTACTGATTTCCGTATATGAACTGTAACTCAGTAAAATCTTTGAAATTGTTGCATGTTGAGTTTATACTTTTGTTCAGTGTAGATAGTTGAATAGCATGACAGTGAAGTAGTGTGTGTGAGTGTATATACCATATGTTTGGTCTGAGCAGAGGCCCTGGCTCTGCCCTCCTCTGTATAGCTCAGACTCATCTTCATCTCCTCCACCTCATCCTTCAACATCTTCTCCTTCTGGGCCAGCTGCTGGCCTCTACAGGGGGGAGAGAGGGACATTATACTTGGGTGTGTGTATGTGGGGCCTATTAGGGGGTTCAATTGAGAGAAGGCAGAAAAGGAAGGCAGGCATCTCAAAAGTATGTGTGTGTACAATCCATACAGTCTGGCCTGTGACTTGAGCTCCTCGTTCTCCTCTGCTAGTTTCTGGTTATGGTCCTCCATGGTCTCCACATTCTGCTTCAGCTTCCTCACCTCCTCCTGAAGCTTCTGGTTACTGAACTGCAGGTCGGTCACACAGAACACCAGGTCTGACGTCTCACTGCGGAGAAAAACACAGTCACATACAGGGTAAAACACAGTCAAATGTCAAATTGGACAATTGCATGCACACAGGAACACGAGCATTACTTACAGATCTGTTCGTGACACCTCCCCTCCAAATGCCTCCAGACTACCTGAGGTCATGTTCAGCAGGACAGACCTCTTAGCTGATGGAGAGAAGAGAGAAGGAGTGAGAGAAGTAGTCTATGCTTATAGAAAGAATGAGGGAGAAAATTTTTTCCATCTACGTAACATTGCAAAAATCAGAAACTTTCTGTCCAAAAATGATGCAGAAAAATTAATCCATGCTTTTGTCACTTCTAGGTTAGACTACTGCAATGCTCTATTTTCCGGCTACCCGGATAAAGCACTAAATAAACTTCAGTTAGTGCTAAATACGGCTGCTAGAATCCTGACTAGAACCAAAAAATTTGATCATATTACTCCAGTGCTAGCCTCTCTACACTGGCTCCCTGTCAAAGCAAGGGCTGATTTCAAGGTTTTACTGCTAACCTACAAAGCATTACATGGGCTTGCTCCTACCTACCTCTCTGATTTGGTCCTGCCGTACATACCTACACGTACGCTACGGTCACAAGACGCAGGCCTCCTAATTGTCCCTAGAATTTCTAAGCAAACAGCTGGAGGCAGGGCTTTCTCCTATAGAGCTCCATTTTTATGGAACGGTCTGCCTACCCATGTCAGAGACGCAAACTCGGTCTCAACCTTTAAGTCTTTACTGAAGACTCATCTCTTCAGTGGGTCATATGATTGAGTGTAGTCTGGCCCAGGAGTGGGAAGGTGAACGGAAAGGCTCTGGAGCAACGAACCGCCCTTGCTGTCTCTGCCTGGCCGGTTCCCCTCTTTCCACTGGGATTCTCTGCCTCTAACCCTGTTACGGGGCTGAGTCACTGGCTTGCTGGGGCTCTCTCGTGCCGTCCCTGGGGGTGCGTCACCTGGGTGGGTTGATTCACTGTTGTGGTCGGCCTGTCTGGGTTGCCCCCCTCCCCTTGGGTTGTACCGTGGCGGAGATCTTTGTGGGCTATACTCGGCCTTGTCTCAGGACGGTAAGTTGGTGGTTGAAGATATCCCTCTAGTGGTGTGGGGGATGTGCTTTGGCAAAGTGGGTGGGGTTATATCCTTCCTGTTTGGCCCTGTCCGGGGTGTCCTCGGATGGGGCCACAGTGTCTCCTGACCCCTCCTGTCTCAGCCTCCAGTATTTATGCTGCAGTAGTTTATGTGTCGGGGGCTAGGGTCAGTTTGTTATATCTGGAGTACTTCTCCTGTCCTATTCGGTGTCCTGTGTGAATCTAAGTGTGCGTTCTCTAATTCTCTCCTTCTCTCTTTCTTTCTTCTCTCGGAGGACCTGAGCCCTAGGACCATGTCCCAGGACTACCTGACATGAGGACTCCTTGCTGTCCCCAGTCCACCTGGCCATGCTCCTGCTCCAGTTTCAACTGACCTGAGCCCTAGGACCGTGCCCCAGGACTACCTGACATGAAGGCTCCTTGCTGTCCCCAGTCCACCTGACTGTGCTGCTGCTCCAGTTTCAACTGTTCTGCCTTATTATTATTCGACCATGCTGGTCATTTATGAACATTTGAACATCTTGGTCATGTTCTGTTATAATCTCTACCCGGCACAGCCAGAAGAGGACTGGCCACCCCACATAGCCCGGTTCCTCTCTAGGTTTCTTCCTAGGTTTTGGCCTTTCTAGGGAGTTTTTCCTAGCCACCGTGCTTTTACACCTGCATTGTTTGCTGTTTGGGGTTTTAGGCTGGGTTTCTGTACAGCACTTTGAGATATCAGCTGATGTACGAAGGGCTATATAAATAAATTTGATTTGATTTGATTTGATTTGAAAATACATTGACTTGCTAAAATGAGAAGTTGTGTGTGTGAGTGAGCGAGCGAGTGAGTGAGTGAGCGAGTGAGTGAGTGGTGGAGCGAGAGAGAGAGAGAGCTACTTGGAGGCATGGTACAAGAGAAAACCTTCACCCCTCACAACAGTCATCCATTTCTCTGATTAGTCCTCTAATGTCTCCTATATGTCTGTGACAGGCTCAGAGTCTGACAGACTATACAGTGGATTGTGAAAGTACTCACCCCCCTTGGCATTTTTCCTATTACAACGTGGAATTACAAGCTGGAATTATAATATATATTTTTATTGGGGGGGGGGGTTGTATCAATCATTTGATGTACACAACATGCCTACCACTTTGAAGATGCAAAATATGTTTTATTGTGAAAAAAGAGAATACAAAAAAAAAAACTTGAGCGTGCATAACTATTCACCCCACAAAAGTCAATACTTTATAGAGCCACCTTTTGCAGCAATTACAGCTGCAAGTCTTTTGGGGTATATAGCTATAAGCTTGGCAGGGGCACATCTAGCCACTGGGATTTTTGCCCATTCTTCAAGGCAAAACTGCTCCAGCTCCTTCAAGTTGGATGGGTTCCGCTGGTGAACAGCAATCTTTAAGTCATACCACAGATTCTCAATTGGATTGAGGTCTGGGCTTTGACTAGGCCATTCAGACATTTAAATGTGTCCCCTTAAACCACTCGAGTGTTGCTTTAGCAGTATGCTTAGGGTCATTGTCCTGCTGGAAGGTGAACCTCCATCCCAGTCTCAAACCTCTAGAAGACAAACAGGTTTCCCTCAAGAATTTCCCTGCATTTAGCACCAACCATCCATCATTCAATTCTGACCAGTTTCCCAGGCCTTGCTGATTAAAAACATCCCCCACAGCATGATGGTGCCACCACCATGCTTCCCTGTGGGGATGCGGTTCTCAGGGTGATGAGGTGATTTTCCCTTGATGGCCAATAAGCTCAATTTTAGTCTCATCTTACCAGAGTACCTTCTTCCATATGTTTGGGGAGTCTCCCACACACCTTTTGGCAAACAAACATGTTTGCTTATTTCTTTCTTTATGCAATGACTTGTTTCTGGCCACTCTTCCATAAAGCCCAGCTCTGTGGAGTGTACGGCTTAAAGTGGTCCTATGGGCAGATACTCCAATCTCCGCTGTGGAGCTTTGCAGCTCCTTCAGGGTTATTTGGTCTCTTTGTTGCCTCTCTGATTAAGGCCCTCCTTGCCTGGTCCATGGGTTTTGGTGGGTGTCCCTCTCTTGGCAGGTTTGTTGTGGTGCCATATTCTTTCCAATTTAAAAAAATAGATTTAATGGTGCTCCATGGGATGTTCAAAATTAGATTTTTTTATTTTTATATCTCAACCCTGATCTGTACTTATGCACAACTTTGTCCATGACCTGTTTGGAGAGCTCCTTGGTCTTCATGGTGCCGCTTCCTTAGTGGTGCCCCTTCCTTAGTGGTGCCCCTTCCTTAGTGGTGCCCCTTCCTTAGTGGTGCCCCTTCCTTAGTGGTGCCCCTTCCTTAGTGGTGCCCCTTCCTTAGTGGTGCCCCTTCCTTAGTGGTGCCCCTTCCTTAGTGGTGCCCCTTCCTTAGTGGTGCCCCTTCCTTAGTGGTGCCCCTTCCTTAGTGGTGTTGCATAATCTGGGGCCTTTCAGAAGAAGTGTATATATGCACTGAGATCATGTGACACTTAAAGTTCACCTGTCTGCAATCTAACTAATTATGTGACTTCTGAAGGTAATTGGTTGCACCAGATCTATGTAGGGGCTTCATAGCAAAGGGGGCTGGTGGTGTGACACAGGTAGTCCACATATGCACGCTCCACTTTACCGTAAAAATAAATAAAAATTAAGTACTTTTTTTTCCATTTCACTTTGCCAATTTGGACTATTTTGTGTATGTCCGTTACATTAGTTCCAAATAAAAATCTATTTAAATTACAGGTTGTAATGTAACAAAATAGAAAATATGCCAAGGGAGATGAATACTTTTGCAGGCACTGTATGTCTGTATCAACTCACCTGACAGGCTGTCTCGGAGTCTGACAGACTCTTGAGTTAGGTCCTCTGGTGTGTCGTCCCTGTGGTTGTGGTGAAGACAAGGAGACAGACACCCAGAAACATGACATTACAGTCACACAATATCACAGGCTTACTTACACACACACGCAGAGGTTAATGTATCTGTTACAACACAAAAGTTACAGAAGCTTATCTAATAGACAACAAGCTCTTTGATGAGAATATTCAACTGAAAACTTGGTATCCATTTGCCGGTGTGACAGAACACATGAACTATAACACAGCACCCTCTACAGGCAAAAGAGGGACAATACAACATGCACTGCTATGTAGTGCACTACATTTGACCACAGCCCTGGTCAAAAGTAGTGCACTATAAAAGGGAATAGTGTGAGGGGGGCACAGAAAACATCTCCAGTACCCATTCTTTCTGCAGTCATCGATCCACTCCTTCATGATGGCGTGGTAGGTGTCCAGGTCTATGGAGACATCCTTGTGCTCTGGGTCCAGCATATTACACAGGTCCTCCAGCCCGCTGTCCTCAGAACCCCGGCTGGTGGTGTGACGCAGGTAGTCCACGATACGAGACACGTACACCTTACCTGAAGGAGCAGGAGGAGGCCAGGTTACAGTCTTTATCATAGTAATTTACTGGGTTACTGTAGTCAGTCTGGTGACTAGCATGGGAAGGGACCTCCCCAGGAGTCATAGCAATCGCCTTCCTCCGCCTGAGGTTCTTTCAGTAACAGCTTTTAGTAAACAAAATAGGACTGTGGAGAGACAACCACCCAGAGGGAATCTAGAGCACTTGTATCACATCATTGACTGCTTCAGAAACAAAGAAGAGAAAGCAGACCTGGCTACACCCCAGTGGAGTAAATTACTGGCTGCCTTTTTAACAAAACTTTATCACGGTGAGTGTGTGTATGAGATTGTGCCTCCTTATGAGTGTTTGATACGGTGAGTCGGGATAGAAGAGTGTGTACTCCACAATGTGCTAGATTTGATATTTTGAGTGTACTTCTGTGCTCAATATATATTTGATACTTTGAGAGTTTAATGCTGTATGTGAGCGAGTGCGTACCTCTGCGCTGGGTGTCACAAACATGGAAAATGGTGTCTAGTAAATCCTCTTCACAGATCAAACTGACCTCAGTCATCATCTCCTTCCGGTTCTCAGAGGACATGGCTCCTACACACACACACACACACACACACACACACACACACACACACACTTTCTGTAACTACACTGGCCAATGGCCACTTCATCAGCCGACATCAGTGACCAATAAACATGATTGATCTTCTGTCAGTTGCATAACATTCCTTGAGGCAACATAATAAAATGTACATGGTGTGTGACATAAGAGATGGCAAATGGAAAGGAGTGTGTGACAGGCCTGAGGAATGCGCTTAACCTCGTGATCAATAGTTATCATTGATGTCATTGTTCACTAAGAACTGAGCAGTGCTTTCGTAATCCCACAGTGAGTGTGTGTATTCCCCTTACCGTCTCCCATGGACAGTCTCTTGACAACCAGGGCCGGGTAAGGCAGCTCACACTGCAGCAGGTTGGCCGTGGAGTCTGACGAGCAGAAGTTGAGGTTGTAGGACAGCAGGCTCTGTGCAGGTGTGCGAGTCAGAGATGGGGTCCTGTGCCTCTCGCTGCTGTCAGACACTGTCCCCGCCTCAGGCTGAGTAAACTGGTGACCATGAGAGAAGCTGAAAAAAGTGTCTCCAGTCTGGACAGCTGGGGTGGAGCAGTCCCTCTGCCATCCTCTCCCTTGCCCTCCTAACCCCACCCCCCTCCACTCCCCAGGATTACTTGTTATGGTAAACGTAGCATTGACCGGGGTTGGGGGGTTCATGGTGGGGTTGGCTGGGCTGGAGTTGGGACAGTGGGAGCTCCTGGGAAGCTGGGGTGAACCCTTGGGGGTTAACATCCCCTCCCTCTCGCGCTTCTTCAGGATGACTTCCAGGTTGCGGCGCAGGCTGGACTGGGGGCTGTCGTAGCTGCTGGACGTGAACTTTGGAATCTGGAAGGGCGAAGAGGGGTTAACCTCACGGTCGTGCCGCTGGATGGTCTGCAGCTTACGACAGATGCTGTCAACAGGGTTGTGGCGTTGACGATGGGCAACTCCAAGGTCCATGCTGGAGCAGGGGGTGACAACACAAGAACTAGAGAGGGGAGAAGCTGTCATTGGAGACCGGCCTCATTGTAAACATGAATTTGATATTAATTGACCTGCCTGGTAAAGTAAAGGTCAAATAAATCATTAAAAGGAGACGGGTTTAGTGAAAGGAGAGGAATTACACTGATAGTCCATCACACCAGATACTTCCCAAGTTCATCACATTTCAGACATCCCAAATAGACTACAGTTGTTGATTGAGGTTGTTGTAGTGTATCCTTCTTGTGTTTCTTGTGTGTAGACCATAGGGTTAGTTTTTAAATGGGAGCAACAGAGCACAGCACGCCAACAGTCTACCTGGATAAAAATAACGAGCTTACCTGAGCCACTAACTGAAAGGACACTTATTATTAAATCAAATATTCTGTAAACTAACAAATGTTTCTAAAAACTTTACACTAACAAGAGTGAGTTACCCTAATATATATTTTGTTGACAAGACAAAAATGTTGTAGCCTTGTGTTATGCAAAATACGATAACAAGGACTTCCATGAATAATTGACGCCAATTTTCTTTCTTTTTCAATAAATATGAACGACAGACTGTCGTAGTTTATACTTTGATTTTGATGTAGGCTACTTACCTCTCTTTACCGTCTTGCCTATCTTTTGTAAACGTAAATAGTCCTCTTTTGACGTCTCAATTACTTGATACAGCCTTCAAAGTCAAACCACATTCGGGAAATCAATCAGAGCGCTTGAGTGACATGTGTTTGCAATTTGAAACCGACGAGGTAGGTAGATCACTCATCTAAAACCAAGCCAACACTGACCCTTTGTGGCCAATAATATTGTTGCATCCCTGTTTGATCACAGACCTTCAAACTCACAAGTCGAAAGTCAGTTATTTTTCAGTGTAAAAATCCACAATTGGAGATGTGTGATTGGAGAAAGTGGTAAAAACCAACAAATACGCTGTACCACCAGCCAGGTGTTGTCTATGAAGTTGATTACAGTGTGCCTACCCTGCACTGGTGTAAAGTACTTAAAGTACTACTTAACTTGTTTTTGGGGGTATCTCTACTTTACGATTGATCTTTTTTGACAATTTTGACTTTGACTTCACTTACATACCTAAATTATGTACTTTCTACTCCATACATTTTCCCTGACTCATACTCATTGCATTTTGAATGCTTAGCAGAGAATTATCCAGAGAATTATCCAAATCGCACACTTATCAAGAGAACATCCCTGATCATCCCTACTGCCACTGATCTGGTGAACTCACTAAACACAAATGCTTTGTTTGTAAATTATGTCTGAGTGTTAGAGTGTGACCATGGCTATCTGTAAATAAATAAAAAAGTACTTTTTTTTAACGTATATTTTAGCAACAACATTTACTTTTGATACTTAAGTATATTTAAAACCAAGTAGTATTTTACTGGGTGACATTCACTTTTACTTGAATAATTTTCTATTAAAGGTATCTTTACTTTGACTCAAGTATGAGAATTGGGTACTTTTTCCACTACTGCTGCCCTGTCCTGTGTTCTTTTGTATCTTTGGCTAATAAAGAGACGTGCTGTGATCCCAATGTAAACACCATGTACACCTCAATGTAAGCTAATGGTCAACTTTGTTACTGTTTATAACAATACAAACATGGTTCAGATGTCTGTGAGATAATACAATTGATCATTGCCAGGGTTCTGCATGGAGAAATGTGTTCTAAGAGTGAAGAACAGGTTAGGTCACATCATTTCCTCAGAGAGAGCTTATAGGCTTTATAGTGAAAATCTACACCAAATGTCCATGTTGGAATGTCTTTTGTACAATACAAGTTCAAATCTCTCTCTCCCACTCTCACTCTCTCTGACAAAGTGTGTCTCTTCAGACCAGAGATTATTAACATGAACCGTATGTCCAAGTCTGCAGAGAGAGCCTGCCTGCCGGCAAGAACACACATAGGGCACATAATATGGTATCATACCAACTAAAGTACTATAATAATAGTTAGATACACTGTATTTAATATATCATGTACACTGAAGAATGAAACACTGTAACACTTTCCACAACATATTTTGTAATGAACGTTATGTCCTCATGCTCTCTCTCTCTCTCTCTCTCTCTCTCTCTGTCTCTCTCTCTCTCTCTCTCTCTCTCTTCCTGTCTGTGTCTTTTGATGAGTTACATTTATATATGAAAATCAGTCGATTTAAATAAATAAACGAGTCCCTAATCTATGGGTTTTACATGACTGGGAACACAGATATGCATCTGTTGGTCACAGGTACATTTAAGGAAAAGGGTAAGGGCGTGGATCAGAAAACCAGTCAGTATCTGGTGTGACCACGATTAGCCTCATATGGCGCTACACATCTCCTTCGCATTGAGTTGATCAGGCTGTTGATTGTGGCCTGTGGACTGTTGTCCCAGTCCTCTTCAATGGCTGTGCGAAGTTGCTGTATATTGAAAGGGACCTGGAACACGCTGTCGTACAGAGCATCCCAAACTTGCTCAATGGGTGACATGTCTGGTCAGCATGCAGACCATGGAAGAACTGGAACATTTTCAGCTTCCAGGAATTGTGCACAGATTCTTGAGACATGGGGCTGTGCATTATCATGCTGAAACATGAGGTGATGCGGTGGATGAATATCACGACAATGGGCCTCAGGATCTCGTCACGATATCTCTGTGCATTCAAATTGGAAGCAGCTTATGGTAGAGAAACAAACATGACATTTTCTGGCAACAGCTCTGGTGGACATTCCTGCAGTCAGCATGCCAATTGCACACACCCTCAAAACTTGTGTGACCGAACTGCACCTTTTAGAGTGGCCTTTTATTGTCCCCAGCACAAGGTGCACCTGTGTAATGATCATGCTCTTTAATCAACTTCTTGATATGCCACATCTGTCAGGTGGATGGATTATTTTGGCATAGGAGAAATGCTCACTAACAGGAATGTAAACAAATTTGTACACAACATTTGGGAGAAATATGTTTTTTGTGTGTATGGAAAATGTCTGTGATTATCCGGCTTTAAACTTCTTCACAACAGTATCTCGGACCTGCCTGGTGTGTTCCTTGTTCTTCATGATGCTCTCAGCACTTTTAACAGACCTCTGAGACTATCACAGTGCAGGTGCATTTATACGGAGACTTGATTACACACAGGTGGATTGTATTTACCATCATTAGTCATTTAGGTCAACATTGGATCATTCAGAGATCCTCACTGAACTTCTGGAGAGAGTTTGCTGCACTGAAAGTAAAGGGGCTGAATAATTTTGCACGCCCAATTTTTCAGTTTTTGATTTGTTAAAAAAGTTTGAAATATCCAATAAATGTCGTTCCACTTCATGATTGTGTCCCACTTGTGTTGATTCTTCACAAAAAAATACAGTTTTATATCTTTATGTTTGAAGCCTGAAATGTGGCAAAAGGTCGCAAAGTTCAAGGGGGCCAAATACTTTCGCAAGGCACTGTATATCTGGGGACCAACACTTTACATGTTGCGTTTATATTTATGTTCAATGATACAACCTACCTCTGTACACATATAGTCATGTCCAAAATTATTGACAACCTTGATAAAGATGAGCTAAAAAGATTGTATAAAATAAAAAATACAAATACTGAGCTACATTGCACGCATATTTCAAACACACCCTCCTCTCCCTTCCTATATAAAACCTTGACGACAATGTAACCTCCTGTTCTGAGGATGCGAGGACGATGGTCCGATGTCAGAATGGTTCAGATAATAACTACAGAATGAAGCCAACATCAGCGTGAGCTTTGGTTGCGAATGGTATGAACATTGAACTCTTATTCACTACATAAGTTATACCTCCTAGCCGTTGAGTTAGCAACAGCAGCTGCAAACGCAGGTTAGGAAGGAACAGACAGAGTATCCCGTCTACCACACAACGACGTTACAACAACGTATCCAATTGACCACCAGAGACATTCTTCAAAGGACAAAGGACTCGATTTGGCAACACAGCCTTCCATCTTCCAACCTACCGAAGCGCAAATGGGCGGTAATTTAGAATGCATAAGATACTGTATTTACGATAGCACAGCTTCCTCCTTTTGTTCCTCAGTCTTCCCGCTCTTTCACTCAAACCCAGCCCTTTTCTTTTGTGTAACCAGCTGTCATATCTGTTCCGCCCGCTAGGGACGTTTTCCTTTATGACGTCATTTGTAATCAAGTTATGATCAATTATGTGTATGTGTAATTCTGTGTGATTAGTTAGGTATTTAGTAAATAAATAATTAAACCCAATTTTGTATTGCTGATTCAACTTGTTAGCCAGGGTTCGTGAAGATAACCAAGAATGTACAACTTTCAGATGAGACTAAATTAAGGTGACGATTTAATATTGACTGCTATTGATGTAAAATATTACTAGGTCTTTAAGAGTTTATTCGGAAGATAACAGCTCTATAAATATTATTTTGTGGTGCCCCGACTCTCTAGTTAATTACATTTACATGATTAGCTCAATCAGGTGATATTAATTACGGAGAAATTATTTCATAGAATAGCATGTCATATCACTTAATCCGGCATAGCCAGAGACACAACACCAGTATCCTTTGTCTGCGCTTATGGACCGCTCCATTCAATTTAAACCACAGGTTTTCAATGGGGTCCAAGTCCAGAGACTGAGATGGCAATTGCAAAATGTTGATTTTGTGGTCAATTAACCATTTCTTTGTGGATTTTGATGGGCTGTCGGCCAAGTTTAAGCCTCCTGAGAGATGCAAACAGGTTTTTGGCTAAAATGTCCTGGCACTGGGTAAATGTCATGATGCCAATGCCCTCAGCTCTGTCGTTTTTTGTTGTGTCATCAGCAAACTTGATGTTTGAGTTGGAGTCGTGCGTGGCCACGCAGTCGTGGGTGACCCATGGAGTACAAAAGAGGGCTAAGCACACACCCCTGGGGGGGGGGGCCCGTGTTGAGGATCAGTGTGGCGGAGAAGTTGTTGCCTCCCCTCACCACCTGGGGTCGGCCTGGCAGGAAGTCCAAGACCCAGTTGCACAGGAACACATATAAATATATCTATGCACTATGCCGTGCGGCATAGTCAAGATGCAATAGATGGTATAAAATACAGTATGAGATGAGTAATGTAGGATATGTAAACATTATTAAAGTGACATTATTTAAAGTGACTAGTGATACCTTTATTAAATCAATTTATCTAAGTGGCCAGTGATTTGAGTCTGTATGCTGGCAGCATAACAGTTTAACAATCTGATGGATTTAAGATAGAACCTGTTTTTCAGTCTTGGTTCCAGCTTTGATGCACCTGTACTGACCTCGCCTTCTGGATGATAGCAGGGTGAACAGGCAGTGGCTCGGGTGGTTGTTGTCCTTGATGATCTTTTTGTCTTTCCGGTGACTTCGGGTGCTGTAGGTGTCCTGGAGGGCAGGTAGTTTGCCCCCGGTGATGCGTTGTGCAGGCCGCACTACCCTCTGGAGAGCCTTGCCGTTGAGAGCGGTGCAATTGCCGTACCAGGTGTTGATACAGCCCGACAGGATGCTCTCGATTGTGCATTTGTAAAAGTTTGTGAGGGTTTTAGGTGCCAAGTTTCTTCAGCCTCCTGAGGTTGAAGAGGCGCTGTTGCGCCTTCTTCACCACGCTTTCTGTGTGGGTGAACCATTTCAGTTTGTCCGTGATGTGTATGCCGAGGAACTTAAAACTTTCCACCTTCTCCACTACTGTCCCGTCGATGTGGATAGGGGGGTGCTCCCCTTGCTGTTTCCTGAAGTCCACGATCATTTCCTTTGTTTTGACGTTGAGTGAGAGGTTATTTTCCTGACACCACACACTGAGGGCCCTCACCTCCTCCCTGTAGGCTCATCTCATCATTGTTGGTAATCAAGCCTACCATTGTAGTGTCGTCTGCAAACTTGATGATTGAGTTGAAGACGTGCATGGCCACGCAGTCATGGGTGAACATGGAGTACAGGAGAGGGCTGAGAACATACCCTTGTGGGGCCCCAGTATTGAGGATCAGCGGGGTGGAGATGTTGTTACCTACCTTCACCACCTGGGGGCGGCCCATCAGAAAGTCCAGGACCCAGTTGCACAGGGCGGGGTCGAGACCCAGGGTCTCAAGCTTAATGATGAGTTTGGAGGGTACTATTGTGTTGAACATCATTCTTACATAGGTTTTCCTCTTGTCCAGATGGGATAGGGCAGTGTGCAGTGTGATGGCGATTGCATCGTCTGTGGACTTATTGGGGCGTTAAGCTAATTGGAGTGGGTCTAGGGTATCAGGTAGGGTGGAGGTGATATGATCCTTGACTAGTCTCTCAAAGCACTTCATGATGACAGAAGTGAAGGCATACGGGGAGATAGTCATTTAGTTCAGCTACCATAGCTTGCTTGGGCACAGCAACAATGGTGAACATCTTGAAGCATGTGGGGACTGGAATAGGGAGAGATTGAATATGTCCATAATATACAAATAAAACAGCTTGTCTATGACTCATGGGAGACCAGTTGGAAGTAAGCTACTGTAACAAAAAAAAGGACATATGCCTATATCCACATGAGCTTCTATAGATAACCTTATGGAAAACCTATGACAACCCTGCTTGAGAAAGCCGTCTGGTTAAGCTTTATATTGTGACTGTCCCATGTGTGTGAGGGTTTATGTGACAGAGAGAGCGCGCGCGTCTTCGGTTGTGTACGATTCATCATGGCGAGTTCTACAGCCGTCCCCCCATCAGCAGCGAACGCCCCATCTCTCAAGGTAAACGTCCTCTTCCCAGTAACCGAAAAACGGCCATGCTAGATGACCTCGCCACTGCTAACCTATACGTTATCGTTGCCTATTTCTGAAAATTACGGGATAAGAATTCTTGACGCAGGTCACGTTGAGTAAACACTAAACCGCGTACGACCGACAAAAGATAGGATTGCAATTCCATACACTTGTTTCAACTGCGCTGCTATTTTTTTGATATACCGATTTAAAAAACGATTTAACATATCTATATTGCAGCTGTAGCATGTGACGACACATTTTATATAACTGCATCACGCCGACGGAATGTTCTGTTATTCGTCTGTTGCTCTTATAACCAGCCTGTCTATTACAGTAGCCTACAGTAGTAGCCTGTTTTTATAGGCTGCCTACCAATGGCTCATAATAACTATGAGGGGTAATCAGTGACGTTATTTCACAGTATTTACTGCATGATCACATGTTCAAATAGCTTACATTATAGAATAGAAATCAACCACAATTATTATTATTATTATGCCTGTTACTATTATATGAGTAATGGTAGTCTAATGTAAATTTAAGCCTTCAGTTCACCTGGCGACAGACTATCGTGTTTCTGCAGGTAAAATGATCTCCTGTGCTGAGCAGAGCAGGGAATTCAACCCTCACACAGGCCCTCACAGACAATACCTAGTCCTATCCTCATTCAATTGTCAGAAAACCTCACTGTTCTTTCCGACAACCCCATCTCTCCCTGCTCCCCATCCCATGCTGTTACCAATTATAATGTTTTAAATAACTTACCCTGTTATTCTCTCATTGTCTGAATACATTACCCGAGTGTGAATTTTTTAATAAGCTTAGGCTTATAAGTAGTTGATTACAACCTATGTAAAGTTGTCATCTATATAAAGTTGTTTACAATGTCCTCCCAGGGCTCCGGTAAAGATGTATCCAGCAGAAACGGCATGGAAGACAGTGTCCACAGCTTCAAGGTAACATTCTAATCATTTACCCGGTGGTATAATGTATATGGTAACAAGCATTATTCTGTGTAACATATTGTGATCACTGCCTCATTCACTACAAGTGTGTGCAAAGGCATGTTGTACAGCAATGCTATTTTAATGTGGAACAGTTCAGATATTGCACATACATTAGTCATTTATATTGCATGTAAACTGCAATCACAAGACATTTGAAGTTTGTCAGTGTATGGCAAACTGGAGACACCTACCCCTCCAACTGCCCATTTCAGTGTGGTGAATCAGATTAATCACTTGCCTTCAGTGAGGAGCCCAGCTGCACCATCTTGATTTTCCTGGATATGATTCTGATATTCATAAAACCTCCCCTGGTTGTCAATCAAAAGGTCCAGATCACACCAACAGCATGGACACCTCCCCCCACCCACATGGCTCTCCTAATGCCTCTCAGTCCGTTAGATCCAAAAAAACACACATCCCCCCTACAAAAACAAAAATACTTCCTCCTCAGCAAAATGGAGTCAAAGAAATCCACCTGAGATCCTGAGATGTTCATTTTATAGATCCATGGTGGTTCGCCCCTCGTTTGGCTTGTGCTCCCCAGACCCCTGTGCTAACCACATACTCAATGTTGTTGCCCTTTGTGGCCCTCAGAGAGGTAGAGAGAGAGAGGAGGATGAGGGCCCTGGTCGATCCAGGAGGTCCTGTGTCGTCTCTGCTGAGAATCCACTTTCCCAGATCACCCTAAGCACCACACGTCAGTCAGGCTGTGAGCTGTGACCTGTGGTTTGCTTTAGGTCTGATTTACTCTGCTGTCTAATGTTGCATAGGGAGGAGACAGCCAGGCAGGCGGCAGGCGCAGGTGGTGATTTGGCGATTAGGAGAAATAGAGGGGAAGAGAAAAGGGGTGAGAGCGAGAAAGAGAAAGAGAGAGAGAATTGTCATTGACTGTGCAGGACCATTTAAAGAGTTGGACACTGCTATAGACCATTTTAAGACTTTACATTCAGGGCTGGGTTAAGCCTATAATTAATAAATCAATGTCTGAGAAAATGGCCTCATATACTGTAGATGCTACAGACTCATAATTGCATCAGGTCTGTAGTCTTGAACTACTGTACGAGCACCTCTGTAGTACTGTACCTGAGCCTAGCTTGTGTACGCTATAGACCCCTGTGTTGTTACTGTACACACTAGTAGGAATCTGACTCCTGTTTTGTGACCCACCTGAGCTGGATGTAGAGGATTTATAGTTTGGTAATCCCTGACCAACGGAGCATGTGATGTTACGCTGAACATGGATTACTTGAAACTCATTCACCTTACACAGCTAAGTCATGCTCACGTGTGCTATGACATTAGTTAACAGAGTTATCAGCATAAATGCGCCTATCTCAGATTCTTCACAGCAGGTCAGAAGTGATTTGTCATGCAACGCACTTCTTAAAAGACGTGTGTGAATTCTGAACTCACGAGAAGATATAGTCATCAGGAAACTATACTGTATTTTATCAAATTTCACACTGAAGTTTTAAAATATCAATCTGTCAGATTCATGGCTGGATAATTAAATTGAGATATTAGACCGAAACATTGGTAACAATTGCTGTAGTCAGTGATGTGTGACTGTGAAAAAGAGAGAGAGTATTCTGATAGTTCTCTCTCAGACTGTTGGCCAGCACTACCCCTCTGTAATCTGAAATTACACAATGCTGCTACAGGTCTGCGTTTACACGTGCAGACAATTCTGATCTTTTTTCCTCTAATTGGTCTTTTGACCAATCCCATCAGATCTTTTCACGTGATACCCTTTTCACAGCTGATTGGTCAAAAGACCAATTAGTGAGAAAAAAGATCAGCATTGGGCTTACTGTGTAAATGTAGCCCAGGAAGGGTAGATCTGAGACAGACCTCATCCAGACAGGCACTGAGAGCAGCCAACCACAGCAGAGCATTTGCCTTTAGCTACTGATCTAGACTAAATTTGATATTTACCCCCACCCTTATGGTTAATGTTAGGATTGGGGGAGAGTTATTTGATCTGAGAACTGTGGTAAAGGCAACTCCTACCCTAAGAGCGTTTGTGTAAGGTGTCCTCTGTGGTTGTGTTCGTTTATTGAGTAGCTCATGTTCCTAGAAGTTAAAAGCCTGGAGTGTCCTCTACTGGCCAGCGGGAGAGTTGCAGAACTCTGAAGAGCGTGATGAGATACAGTGCATTTGGAAAGTATTCAGACCCCTTGACTTTTTCCATATTTTGTTACTTTATAGCCCTATTCTAAAATGTATTCAATAGATTTTTTCCCCTCACCAATCCACACACAATACCCCATAATGACAAAGCAAAAATAGGTTTTTAGACATTTTTGCAAAAGTATAAAAAAATACAACACTGAAATATCACATTTACATACAGTAAATAATCAGACCCTTTACTCAGTACTTTGTTGAAGCACTTTTGGCAGCGATTACAGCCTTGAGTCTTCTTGGGTATGACGCTACAAACTTGGCAGACCTGACTCTCTCCGAATATACTGTCCCCGTCCATATAGCCAGCTGGGTTCTCAGTACATTGCGCAGACAGGAATAAAGAACTCTCTGGGAAAAAGAAAGGCGGTGGTGTATGTTTCATGATTTACTACTCATGGTGTGATTGTGATAACGCACAGGAACTCAAGTCCTTTTGTTCACCTGACCTGGAATACCTCACCAATAAATATCGACCATATTAACTCCTGAGAGAATTCTCTTCGGTTATGGTCACAGCGGTGTATATTCCCCCTCAAGCCGATACCACGGCGGCCCTCAAGGAACTACATTGGATTTAAGGCAAACTGGAAACCACATATCCTGAGGCCACATTTATTGCAGCTGGGGATTTTAACAAAGAACATTTGAGAAAAACTCCACCAAAGTTCTATCAACACATTGCCTGTAGTACTCACGCTACAAAACTCTCGACCATTGGCTACAAGGTCCTCTCCTGCCCTCCCTTCGGCAAATCTAATCACGACTCCATTCTGCTCCTCTCTTCCTATAGGCAGAAACTCAAGCAGGAAGTACCCGTGCTAAGGTCTATTCAAAGCTGGTCTGACCAATCAGAATCCATGCTTCAAGATTGCTTTGATCACGTGAACTGGTATATGTTCCGGGTTGCCTCTGAGAATAACATTGACATATACACAGACACAGTGACTGAGTTCAACAGGAAGTGTATAGGAGATGTTGTTCCCACTGTGACTATTAAAACCTACCCTAACCAAAAACTATGGATAGATGGCAGCATTCGCGCAAAACACCTTCTTGTCTACTTTGAGGACAACACAGTGCCACCGACGTAGCCCGCTCCCAAGGACTGTGAGCTCTCGTTCTCCATGGCCGACGTGAGTAAGACAATTCTGCCGGACCAGACGGTATCCCTAGCCGTGTCCTCAGAGCATGCGCGTGTTTTACGGACATATTCAATCTCTCCCTATCTCAGTCTGCTGTCCCCACTTGCTTCAAGATGTCCACCATTGTTCCTGTACCCAAGAAAGCAAAGGTAACTGAACTAAATGACTATCACCCCATAACAATCAGTTCTGTCATCATGAAGTGCTTTGAGAGGCTTAGTTAAGGATCATATAACTTCCACCTTACCTGACACCCTAGACCCACTATAAATTTGCATACTGCCCCAACAGATCCACAGACGATGCAATCGCCGTTGCACTGTACACTGCCCTATCCCATCTGGACAAGAGGAATACCTATGTAAGAATGCTGTTCATTGATTATAGCTCAGCATTCAACACCACAGTACCCTACAAGCTCATCATTAAGCTTGGGGCCCTGGGTCTCAACCCCAAACTTTGCAACTGGGTCCTGAACTTCCGGATGGGCTGCCCCCAGGTGGTGAAGGTAGGAAACAACACCTCCACTACACTGATCCTCAACACTGGGGCCTCACAAGGATGCGTTCTCCCTGTTCACCCATGACTGCGTGGCCACGCACGCCTCCAACTCAATCATCAAGTTTGCAGAAGACACGACAGTAGTAGGCCTGATTGCCAACGATGACGAGACATCCTACAGGGAGGAGGTGAGGTCGCTGCCGGAGTGGTGCCAGGAAAATAACCTCTCCCTCGACGTCAACAAAAACGAAGGAGCTGATCGTGGACTTCAGGAGACCGCAGAGGGAGCACGCCCCTATTCTTATCGACGGAGCCGCAGTGGAGAAGGTGAAAAGCTCCTCGGCGTACACATCACTGACAATCTAAAATGGTCCACCCACACAGACAGTGTGGTGAAGAAGGCCCCTAAGCCCCTCACAAACTTTTACAGATGTACAATCGAGAGCGTCCTGTCGGGCTGCATCACCGCCTGGTACGGCAACTGCACCGCCCGCAACCTTCACCTGTCCTCCAGGACACCTACAACACTTACAGCACCTGATGACATACAATTACATACAGTATATTACACCCAAAGCAGTGTGTATTATGAGTTTACATCTAAACCATGCCCTCTATATTCCCACCAGGCGGCTGACCTGGTCATTGAGCTGTCCCAGACCCACAAGGCCAAACCTGACCTGACCGATCTGGTGTTTGGAACTGTGTTCTCTGACCACATGTTGACCATAGAGTGGACCAGCAATGGAGGCTGGCAGAAACCTCACATCAAGCCCTTTGGTAACCTGTCTCTCCACCCGGCCTGCTCAGCCATGCACTACGCTGTGCAGGTAGGAAACACCACCTTGTTAGGCCCTGTTAGAAAGTTAATGTGTCTCACGCTGTCCATTCTTGCTGCCCACCTGACAGTGATGAAGACAACAGTGGAAATATGTCGGTGGATTGTTTAGTTATTTATGTATTTATTTTGTACTAAAATAACTTAGGCAAACTATATGTATTTGAAATATATCTAATAACATTCATTCAATCAAGGATATGACAAAGCAGCAGGACGCAAAGTTAAAAGTGCAAAATGAAGGATGGCAGAAATATTTACAAAATATTTGCGAAACGACTGTCAAAACAAACAACAAGTCTGCAAACAACCCAAATGAAAAGGAATAGGCTTAAACAGGCATTTATAGCTAATATAACTTACTTGGCACAGGAGGGGTTAAACAGGCTCTCACCAGCCTCCCAATGAGCAATTCCAACACTGGTAAAAATGTACAGATCAGCATCTACACTACAGGTATAGGACTTTCCCCATGGTCGTCACATCTTACAGTCTTACTTACTGTCTTCAATCAGGAAACAGACTGTGCTGCTGAGATGCTGAGAGTTTGTGTTGAGAGCTTAAGATGAATATGCACTATACTGTAGCTCAGTTGGTAGAGCATGGCGCTTGTAACGCCAGGGTAGTGGGTTCGATTCCCGGGACCACCCATATGTAGAATGTATGCACACATGACTGTAAGTCGCTTTGGATAAAAGCTTCTGCTAAATGCCATATTTCTTTCTTTCTTTCTAATTGTAGCTCTAATAAGAGCACAGCTAGGAAGGCTGAAGGACAGTGGATTGGACATAAATGGCCAACACAACACAGGGCTACCTTCCCCTATATGCACTGGAACTTACTATCACACACACATACTGTAGGTTCAGGAAGCCAAATTCCCATTCTGGTCCTCATTCATTAGGTTTACATTTACATTTTAGTATATTCACTTTGTTCAGAGAATGACTAGAGGTCAGTGGTTCTCTCCTGTCTGCCAGGCTTAACCCCTGTCTCTTTCCTCTCCTCTGTTCTGCGGTCAGTTGTTTGAGGGTATGAAGGCATACCGAGATGCTGATGACAAAGTGCGTCTCTTCAGACCCATGCTCAACATGAACCGTATGGCCAATTCTGCAGAGAGGGCCTGCCTGCCGGTAAGAACACGTACAGGCTATGGTACTATACAGCACAAGCCTACAGCCTGGAAGATAATACTCTATTTATTCTGAACAAAAAGCTTATTTCTATCAAAATTACATCCATGTTAGTGAGCATTTCTCCCTTGCCAAGGTATTCTATCCATCTGACAGGTGTAGCATATCAAGAAGCTGATTAAACAACATGATCATTACGAAGGTGAACCTTGTGCTGGGGACAATAAAATGGCACTCTAAAATGTATGTATCAAGTTTTATGGGAGCGTGCAATTGGCATGCTGACTGCACTAATGCCCAGCAGACCTGTTGCCAGAGCATTTCATGTAAATTTATTTCTACCATAAGCCGCCTCCAACATTGTTTTAGAGAATTTGGCAGTATGTCCAACCGCCCTCACAACCGCAGACCACATGTATGGCGTCGTGTGGGCGAGTGGTTTGCTGACGTCAACATTGTGAACAGAGTGCCCCATGGTGGCGGTGGGGTTATGGTATGGGTAGACATAAGCTACGGACAACAAACACAATTGCATTTTATCAATGGCCATTTGAATGCACAGAGATACCGTAACGAGATCCTGAGGCCCATTGTTGTGCCATTCATCTGCCGCCATCACCTCATGTTTCAACATGATAATGCACGGCTCCATGTCGCAAGGATCTGTTCCTGGAAGTTGAAAATATCCCAGTTCTTACATGGCCTGCATACTGACCAGACATGTCACCCATTGAGCATGTTTGAGATGCTCTGGATTGACACGTACGACAATGTGTTTCAGTTTCCGCCAATATTCAGAAACTTCAAACAGCCATTGAAGAGGAAGGGCACAACATTCCACAGGCCACAATCAACAGCCTGATCAACTCTATGTTAAGAAGATGTGTCACACCAGATACTGACTGGTTTTCTAATCCACGCCCCTACTTTTTTTTAAAGGTATCTGTGATCAACAAATCCATATCTGTATTACCAGTCATGTGTAACCCATAGATTAGGGCCCAATTAGTTTTTTTTATCAATTGACCAATTGACTAATTTCCTTATATGAACTGTGACTCAGTAAGATCTTTGACATTTTTGCATGTTGCGTTTATGTTTGTGTTCAGTATAGATACAGTGTCTCATATCTACAGTGTGGCATATCATGTACAGTACAAGACTGGAACAATGTTCCCCAGGACATCAACATGTTTGTCTCTGATCCTGATCCTGCTAGTACTGACTTTGCAGATAACCTTTTAATTGAGAAAAACTTACTACGACTGTGGTATGTGGTTGTCTCACTTAACTGTCTTAAGATGAATGCACTAACTGTAAGTCACTCTGGATAAGAGCCTGCTAAATTACTTTCTATAGTGTCTGCTGCAGTCACTGAATGTTCTGTTTGTTCATATTTTTGTCCCATTTCTCCTTTCCCGGCTCAACCTTTAATTTGTCCTCTCTCCCTTTCCCCCCTCCCTCCTCCAGGCCTTTGACAGGGCAGAGTTGGTAGAGTGTATCAGGAGGCTGGTACAGGTGGATCTGGAGTGGGTACCCAAGTCAGACTCTGCCAGTCTCTACATCCGACCCACTTTCCTGGGTACTGAGGTGAGGAGATGACCAACCAACCACTTTCTGTCTCCTTCTGTGAGGGACTGTCTCTTTCACTCTCGTATGCTGTGACAGGGCTACCTTCCCCAATACTTGTGGGTGAAGTAGTAATCATTCGTTTGTGAATAGCTCGAGTATGTCAACTATTGACATGTGTGTATGTGTGTGTGTGTGTGTGTGTGTGTGTGTGTGTGTGTGTGTGTGTGTGTGTGTGTGTGTGTGTGTGTGTGTGTGTGTGTGTGTGTGTGTGTGTGTGTGTGTGGCCTGTGTCCCTTCCTAGCCATCTCTAGGAGTGAAGAAGCCGTCCCGTGCTCTGCTTTATGTGATCCTGAGTCCTGTTGGTTCCTATTTCAGTACAGGAGCTAAGCCTGTCTCTCTCTGGGCCGACTCCAAATACATCAGAGCCTGGAGAGGAGGGACTGGAGACTGTAAGATGGGAGGGTAAGAGGAGCGACTGGAGACTGTAAGATAGGAGGGTTAGAGGAGTGTCTGAAGACTGTAAAATTGGAGGGTTAGAGGAGGGACTGTAGACTGTAAGATAGGAGGGTTAGAGGAGGGACTGGAGACGGTAAGATGGTGCGATAGAGGAGGAACTGGAGACTGTAAGATGGGAGGGTTAGAGGAGGGACTGGAGACTGTAAGATGGGAGGGTTAGAGGAGGGACTGGATTCTGTAAGATGGTGCGTTAGAGGAGGGACTGGAGACTGTAAGATAGGAGGGTTAGAGGAGTGTCTGAAGACTGTAAAATTGGAGGGTTAGAGGAGGGACTGTAGACTGTAAGATAAGAGGGTTAGAGGAGGGACTGGAGACGGTAAGATGGGAGGGTTAGAGGAGGGACTGGAGACTGTAAGATGGTGCGATAGAGGAGGAACTGGAGACTGTAAGATGGGAGGGTTAGAGGAGGGACTGGAGACTGTAAGATGGGAGGGTTAGAGGAGGGACTGGAGTCTGTAAGATGGTGCGTTAGAGGAGGGACTGGAGACTGTAAGGTGGGAGGGTTAGAGGAGGGACTGGAGACTGTAAGATGGGAGGGTTAGAGGAGGGTCTGGAGACTGTAAGATGGGAGGGTTAGAGGAGGGACTGGTGACTGTAAGATGGGAGGGTTTAGAGGAGGGACTGGAGACTGTAAGATGGGAGGGTTAGTTGAGGGACTGGAGACTGTAAGATGGGAGGGTTAGAGGAGGGACTGGAGACTGTAAGATGGTAGGGTTAGAGGAGGGACTGTAGACTGTAAGATGGGAGGGTTAGAGGAGGGACTGGATTCTGTAAGATGGTGCGTTAGAGGAGGGACTGGAGACTGTAAGATGGGAGTGTTAGAAGAGGGACTGGAGACTGTAAGATGGTGCGTTAGAGGAGGGACTGGAGACTGTAAGGTGGGAGGGTTAGAGGAGGGACTGGAGACTGTAAGATGGGAGGGTTAGAGGAGGGTCTGGAGACTGTAAGATGGGAGGGTTAGAGGAGGGACTGGAGACTGTAAGATGGGAGGGTTAGAGGAGGGACTGGAGACTGTAAGATGGGAGGGTTAGAGGAGGGACTGGAGACTGTAAGATGGGAGGGTTAGAGGAGGGACTGGAGACTGTAAGATGGGAGGGTTAGAGGAGTGTCTGAAGACTGTAAGATTGGAGGGTTAGAGGAGGGACTGTAGACTGTAAGATGGGAGGGTTAGAGGAGGGACTGGAGACGATAAGATGGGAGGGTTAGAGGAGGGACTGGAGACTGTAAGATGGGAGGGTTAGTGGAGGGACTGGAGACTGTAAGGTGGGAGGGTTAGAGGAGGGACTGGAGACTGTAAGATGGGAGGGTTAGAGGAGGGATTGGAGACTGTAAGATGGTGCGTTAGAGGAGGGACTGGAGACTGTAAGATGGGAGGGTTAGAGGAGGGACTGGAGACTGTAAGATGGGGGGGTTAGAGGAGGGACTGTAGACTGTAAGGTGGGAGGGTTAGAGGAGGGACTGGAAACTGTAAGATGGGAGGGTTAGAGGAGGGACTGTAGACTGTAAGATGGGAGGGTTAGGGGGGGACTGGAGACTGTAAGATGGGAGGGTTAGAGGAGTGACTGGAGACTGTAAGATGGGAGGGTTATAGGAGTGTCTGAAGACTGTAAGATTGGAGGGTTAGAGGAGGGACTGGAGACTGTAAGATGGTGTGTTAGAGGAGGGACTGGAGACTGTAAGATGGGAGGGTTAGAGGAGGGACTGGAGACTGTAAGATGGTGCATTAGAGGAGGGACTGGAGACTGTAAGATGGGAGGGTTAGAGGAGGGATTGGAGACTGTAAGATGGGAGAGTTAGAGGAGGGACTGTAGACTGTAAGATGGGAGGGTTAGGGGGGGACTGGAGACTGTAAGATGGGAGGGTTAGAGGAGTGACTGGAGACTGTAAGATGGGAGGGTTATAGGAGTGTCTGAAGACTGTAAGATTGGAGGGTTAGAGGAGGGACTGGAGACTGTAAGATGGTGCGTTAGAGGAGGGACTGGAGACTGTAAGATGGGAGGGTTAGAGGAGGGACTGGAGACTGTAAGATGGTGCATTAGAGGAGGGACTGGAGACTGTAAGATGGGAGGGTTAGAGGAGGGATTGGAGACTGTAAGATGGGAGAGTTAGAGGAGGGACCAGAGACTGTAAGATTGGAGGGTTAGAGGAGGGACTGTAGACTGTAAGATGGGAGGGTTAGTGGAGGGACTGGAGACTGTAAGGTGGGAGGGTTAGAGGAGGGACTGGAGACTGTAAGATGGGAGGGTTAGAGGAGGGTCTGGAGACTGTAAGATGGGAGGGTTAGTGGAGGGACTGGAGACTGTAAGGTGGGAGGGTTAGAGGAGGGACTGGAGACTGTAAGATGGGAGGGTTAGAGGAGGGACTGGAGACTGTAAGATGGTGCGTTAGAGGAGGGACTGGAGACTGTAAGATGGGAGGGTTAGAGGAGGGCCTGGAGACTGTAAGATGGTGCGTTAGAGGAGGGATGGGAGACTGTAAGATGGGAGGGTTAGAGGAGGGACTGGAGACTGTAATATGAGAGGGTTAGAGGAGGGAATGTAGACTGTAAGGTGGGAGGGTTAGAGGAGGGACTAGAAACTGTAAGATGGGAGGTTTAGAGGAGGGACTGTAGACTGTAAGATTGTGCGTTAGAGGAGGGACTGGAGACTGTAAGATGGGAGGGTTAGAGGGGGGCCTGGAGACTGTAAGATGGTGCGTTAGAGGAGGGATGGGAGACTGTAAGATGGGAGGGTTAGAGGAGGAACTGGAGACTGTAAGATGGGAGTGTTAGAGGAGGGACTGGAGACTGTAAGATGGGAGGGTTAGAGGAGGGACTGGGGACTGTAAGATGGTGCGTTAGGGGAGGGATGAGAGACTGTGAGATGGGAGGGTTAGAGGAGAGACTGGAGACTGTAAGATGGGGGGTTTAGAGGAGGGATGGGAGACTGTAAGATGGGAGGGTTAGAGGAGGGACTGGAGACTGTAAGATGGGGTGTTTAGAGGAGGGATGGGAGACTGTAAGATGGGGGGTTTAGAGGAGGGATGGGAGACTGTAAGATGGGGGATTTAGAGGAGGGATGGGAGACTGTAAGATGGGGGGTTTAGAGGAAGGATGGGAGAATGTAAGATGGGGGTTTAGAGGAGGGATGGGAGACTGTAAGATGGGGGTTTAGAGGAAGGATGGGAGAATGTAAGATGGGGGGTTTAGAGGAGGGATGGGAGACTGTAAGATTGGAGGGTTAGAGGGGGGACTGGAGACTGTAAGATGGGAGTGTTAGACGAGGGACTGGAGACTGTAAGATGGGGGGTTTAGAGGAGGGATGTGAGACTGTAAGATGGGGGGTTTAGAGGAGGGGAGACTGTAAGATGGGAGGGTTAGAGGAGGGACTGGAGACTGTAAGATGGGGTGTTTAGAGGAGGGATGGGAGACTGTAAGATGGGGTGTTTAGAGGAGGGATGGGAGACTGTAAGATGGGGGGTTTAGAGGAGGGATGGGAGACTGTAAGATGGGGGGTTTAGAGGAGGGATGGGAGACTGTAAGATGGGGGGTTTAGAGGAGGGATGGGAGACTGTAAGATGGGGGGTTTAGAGGAAGGATGGGAGAATGTAAGATGGGGGTTTAGAGGAGGGATGGGAGAATGTAAGATGTGGGGTTTAGAGGAGGGATGGGAGACTGTAAGAAGGGAGGGTTAGAGGGGGGCCTGGAGACAGAGTCTATGTTCCAATATCCTACATTTCACAAGTAAGGATTGGATTTGGTTACTGTACCCTTTCAGTAGAGGCAGGTCAGACATGACAGTATTCTTTTGAGATGCAGTAAAAATGCTTGCTTTGCAACGTGTTCTTCTAATTTGTCCTGACCCTGATATCCCCACCCTGCCAACACTACTAATACAGCTTTACTCCAGATTCAACTCTAAAGAGCTTTGGATTTCATTGTGACACCATTTATGTACAGTACACAATAGGGGCCCACGCTTGGTTACTCTAACGACCGGAACAGTGTCAAATCATTCGGATTGCGACACATGGAATTTAAATGTAAACTGACAACTCTCGTTTGTGGATTAAAATGAACATGAACATGGGGAGTTGTTTACAGGAACTACGGAGCATCTATCTACGCCCAGTATGAAGCAGTGGAATATGGGTGCCAGCAGGTCCTCTGGCTGTACGGAGACGAACATCAAATCACAGAGGTCGGAACCATGAACATGTTCCTCTTCTGGAATAATGAGAATGGAGGTAATCATGATCACTTTCAGTGTCATGGCCAATGAGATTAGAGATAATAACTTTGCTTTACTAGGGCTATTGCAGTTGGACAAGACCAAAGAAAATACAGGTTGCGTTCCTATGCTCAGACATTCTATGCATCTACCAATGGTTGCATGCCACATAATTGCTAGAACATATGACGTGGTTAGCTAATACTTAAAATACCTATCCAGGCATTGTAAGATCTGGCATGCGTCAGCAACGTCTGAGCAGGGGAACACGACCGTCCTCCTCTGGATCGGTTGATATGGACATAATATTACTGAACAGGAAACAGACACTTGTGTCTGATTGTACAACAGCGACATCTAGTGGGCAGAGTGTATATCACAGCAGCTGCAGTCTCACATAGCCATTGCTGTTCTTCACCTCTTCTCTTATCTCTGTAAACTGGGTTCAGATCGGATATTCCCATTGACACTAAATGACCTGTTTAATTCATTTGTGCATCCAACGTTTTTCTCTTCAGAGGAGGAGCTGGCAACGCCCCCTCTGGATGGAATAATCCTACCTGGGATCACGCGGCAGAGCATCCTGGAACTCACCAGGAAATGGGTATGAGAGAGAGAGAGAATTATATACAGTACATTCAGAATGTATTCAGACCCCTTGACTTTTTCCACATGTTGTTATGTTACAGCCTTATTCTAAAATGGGTTAAATAGTTTTTCCCCCTCATTAATCTACACACAGTATCCCATAATGACAAAGCAAAAAAATGAGAGCTATCTTCTGTATACCACCCCTACCTTGTCACAACACAACTGATTGGCTCACACGCATTAAGAAGGAAAGAAATTCCACACATTTTTAACAAGACGCGCCTGTTAATTGAAATGCATTCCAGGTGACTACCGCATGAAGCTGGTTGAGAGAATGCCAAGCGTGTGCAAAACTGTCATCAAGGCAAAGTGTAGCTGCTTTGAAGAATCTAAAATATATTTTGATTTGTTTAACTCTTTTTTTGGTCACTACATGATTCCATATGTGTTATTTCATAGTTTTGATATATTCACTATTATTCTACAATGTAGAAAATAGTAAAAATAAAGAAAAACCTTGGAATGAGTAGGTGTGTCCAAACCTTTGTCTGGTACTGTAAATAGAGAGGGTAAGAGGGGGGCAAGTACAATGTGTTCTCTAAGGGTAAGACACAAGATAGTTCAACAACAATACAGGGCACAAGCTAGGGGGCAAGAGAGAGATAGAGGGTTGAACTTGCCATGGCACTCTGGACATGGCACTCTGGACATACTAGCAGGGTTGCTTCCATCTGCTACAAGGGCACAGGCACTATACCAGGGGTTATCACTGGCCATTAAACCAGTAGCCTGGTTGCCAGATCAGATACATGCATAGCATGACAAGGAATCTTGGGGGACTTGGCTAAAGCACAGGCAGCTCTGGCAACAAAGATACCACACTGAGGTGTGTGTGTGTGTGTGTGTGTGTGTGTGTGTGTGTGTGTGTGTGTGTGTGTGTGTGTGTGTGTGTGTGTGTGTGTGTGTGTGTGTGTGTGTGTGTGTGTGTGTGTGTGTGTGTGTGTGTGCGTGCGTGTGTGCGTGCGTGCGTGTGTGTGTGTGTGAGAGAGAGAGAGAGAGAGAAGGGCTCTCCAAACCCGGTCTTGGAGAGCTACCATCCTGTAGGTTTTGACTCCAACCTTAATCTAGTGCACCTTATTTTAATCACTGGTTGATAAACTGAATCAGGTTAGTTACAACTGGGGTTGGAGTGAAAACCTACAGGAGGTTAGCTCTCCAGGAACAGGGTTGGAGAGCCCTGGTATATAGAGAGAGATATATAGGGAGAGAGAGAACTATTGTGCAGCATGCAGGAAGCCTTTCCAGAAGCCTGCCCTTGTATGAGTTTCATTAGGTATATTTTCCTCCTCCACTTCCCTCTCTCCTCATCCACCTCCCTCTCTCCTCATCGACTCTCCTCTTCTAGGGGGAGTTTAAGGTGTGTGAGCGGTACCTGACCATGGCAGACCTACGCTGTGCTCTGAAAGAGGGCCGTGTTAAGGAGATGTTTGGCTCTGGTACTGCATGTGTGGTCAGTCCCGTGGGACGCATACTCTACCAGGGAGAGGTACACAACCACTACTCACTATCCTTACAACATATGGATGACTGAATGGATGGATGACTGAATGAATGACTGAATGGATGACTGAATGGATGACTGAATGGATGGATGACTGAATGGATGACTGAATGGATGACTGAATGGATGGATGACTGAATGGATGGATGACTGAATGGATGGATGACTGAATGGATGACTGAATGGATGACTGAATGGATGGATGACTGAATGGATGGATGACTGAATGGATGACTGATTGGATGGATGTATGACTGAATGGATAGATGGATGACTGAATGGATGGATGACTAAATAGAGGAAGGAATGATTCCAATCAAGCAATTTCACATGTTTAACACTTTGTCATAAACCGCTGAACAGCTACTCCAGAACATAGTATTTTTTAAATTGTGTGTGTATGTGTCTCTCTCTAGAACCTACATATCCCCTGCCAGGACGATTTCCCCCAGCTGGCCTCTAGACTGATGAAGGAGCTCACAGATATACAGGTTAGATACACCCCACTGGTCACAGACATCAGTTCAATGTCTATTCCACACTGGTTCAACGTAATTGAATTCAACCAGTGTGTGGTCAGTGAGACACGTGTAACAGAGGTAGATTGTACTTTAACCTCCTCTCGCGCTATCAAATTGGAACCTTTTCGGAGGCGCAGCTGGCTAAGAAGTTGTCCGGTTGGCGGTCACGTGTGTTTGCGAAGCAGTGGATCACTCATTTGAGCCCAGAAAGTGGACAGGGACAGTGAAGGAAGCTATGCAGTTAGACAAGCACAGTGTACTTCGTCACACATGCAACCAAACACGTACGTACGTATGCAGGCACACACAGCAGATGTGGCCTCTCCCACAGTAATGGTAACAGCTGGATGGACGTCAGGGCCTGCCAACTGTCTGACCTAGACTGATGTCATCCTCAGCACACAGACTATTCCATAGAGATACATACTGGATTCATCTCGATTCTGCCTCCTCTGTGTTAGTGTATCAGGGCGGTTTTGTATTAGTAAAGTGTAGTGGGTATTCTGCCCTGTAGCTTGCCACATATCTGTATGTTCTACTCTCCATCACTTTGGTTAAGAGCTGTAAATGGATACCATCCCACTCACCCTGCCTGCCTACCAGAATATCTGGTGTTAAACTGAGTGGGTCATTCATTCAGTGCAGATCTTTCTCAGTATCTGTCTGTCTAGCCGTCTCTCTGTTACGTCTGTGAGTTTGTGTTCCTCTCTGCCTCCTATCATTTCACCCTGTCAGGGCTAGGTCAGGTGATTATCGTTTTCCCTCTAAATCTCCTCATTGGCACAGCTTTGTGTAAGAGCTTGCGTGTGTCTCTTCTGCCCAATCACTAGTGCTGTGTGTGTGTATCTGTGCGTTTGTACCTGTGTGTGTATCTGTGTGTGTGTGTGTGCATGCCTGCCTGCCTGTGTGTGTAAACCTTATCTGAGTGTATGTGTGGCCCTAGCGATAGCTCCCCCCCCCCCCTTTAGCTCATTGTAGCGCCGACAAACACCCAGACAGAGGAGATAGGAGGAGGTTCATGTAGTAATGGCTGGGCAGGGATGGGAGATAGAGCAGACACACAGCCCTGAAAGCTCTCATTAAGATGCCTGCTGTAATTACACAAAGTTAATTATTGTCTCAGCCTTTGTGATCAAAGCCAAGACACCGCAAGGCTGCTTGAACAAGAGAGAGAGAGATAGAGAGAGAGAGAGAGAGAGAGAGAGAGAGAGAGAGAGAGAGAGAGAGAGAGAGAGAGAGAGAGAGAGAGAGATATATAGAGAGAGAGAGAGGCAGGGAGGGGAGGGGAGAGACGGAGGAGCCTAATGAACAAATAACATCGACAAAATTAAGAAAAAAAACTCCAGCCTGATGTTAAATCTGTTGACATTTAATTTGGATGAGAAACAGAATGGCATCCCCAAGAAGAAGACATTGGGCACAACAAACACGTTGTGTAAGACGAGGGGAGTGAGGGATGAGAAGAGGGATGAAAGACGGGTTTACTAACACGGCCCTCCGTTTCTCTTTCATGTTAATTAGAAATTGCATTTCTTTTGTTTCTCATCGCGGGTGCTTATTTATTTTCACGACTCCGTCCATTAGAACTAATTTGCAACATGAGACGTAAATAATTGGATTTGTCTCCGCGGTTGTCGCAGTTCAGGAACATTCTGTTTTGATTTGGTTGTTGTTTTGTGTGTGGCTGAGTTCGCAAGATTTCCTCTGCTTATTTGTTCTTTTTGTTTTGTGTTTTCGGTTGCACCATTCAATGTGTTGTAGGCAAGGAGTTAAAACAGTTTGCGACTGCTAATGTAATTGTTGGCCTGTGTTTTTATGCCTGTTTGACCCCAGTTTAACCTTTGACCTTCTGATTACCTTTTCTTTCCTTGGTCACAGTACGGTCGGACCCAGAGTGACTGGTCTGTCCTCGTGTAACCAAGACAAAGTGGTGTGGGTATCTGGGACAAGCACACACAAACTGCATATGCATATACGCAGACACACACACACACACACACACACACACACACACACACACACACACACACACACACACACACACACACACACACACACACACACACACACACACACACACACACACACACACACACACACACACACACTCACTCAGTTTGAAATCCCATAGGGTCAGTAGCAGTATTATTCCACTCTAACTCTGCTCAAATTGTGCACGACCTCCCCATTAACACGCCCTGCCCTGCACAGAACTGACACGCAGACGGAGCAGATCTCAATAGTCTGCCCTGGTGTGGCAGCCCTGCTAAAGGGTTGGCTCTAAAATATTACCAGCAGAAGGTTTAGAGGAGTAGCAATGACCAGCAACTAATGTTAAACCACTTTGACTCAGTAGACCTTTAGAAGGGTCATGTTACGTAGGCAGATGTTATGTATTTCAGTATCGTTACATGCACGTGTGTTGTTTGAACCTGTGTCATGCGAAAACCTTCTTTTTGAGTGTGGCATTTCTGTTTTTAATAGATGATTTTAGAATTGTATTTCGCACAATTATATACATTTTAATGTGAGCTTAAATGACGGAGCAAGTTTATCATGGAACGCAGTTTAGTGCTGCTAAAAGAGAATGATGAGTGAATTCAAAAGGGCACCGGAAATAAGCCCTGATATATCAGAGTGAGAGAGATCCCTGACGTCTGAAACTTGGAACCTAGAGTGGTAGAAGGATACACCAACCACTGGTATCAAAGAAAGCACAAGTCGAAGTAGCAGGTAGTAATATCATTCCACGCCAGTTGCATGTCAAAATGTATGTTATATCTACAATCTGTTGATGGTGACATCTAATCAAACATAATACTGGTCATTTGTGTAGAGATGTACTATCTTGGACCAATGTCTGTCATTTACTGTAGACCTGGATTGACCTAAATGTACTGTAGACCTGATTGACCTAAATTTACTATAGACCTGGATTGACCTAAATGTACTGTAGACCTGGATTGACCTAAATTTACTGTAGACCTGATTGACCTAAATTTACTATAGACCTGGATTGACCTAAATGTACTGTAGACCTGGATTGACCTAAATTTACTGTAGACCTGGATTGACCTAAATTTACTGTAGACCTGGATTGACCTAAATGTACTGTAGACCTGGATTGTCCTAAATGTACTATAGACCTGGATTGACCTAAATGTACTGTAGACCTGGATTGACCTAAATTTACTGTAGACCTGGATTGACCTAAATTTACTGTAGACCTGGATTTTCCAAAATTTACTGTAGACCTGGATTGACCTAAATTTACTGTAGACCTGGATTGACCTAAATTTACTGTAGACCTGGATTGACCTAAATGTACTGTAGACCTGGATTGACCTAAATTTACTGTAGACCTGGATTGACCTAAATTTACTGTAGACCTGTATTTTCCAAAATTTACTGTAGACCTGGATTGACCTAAATTTACTGTAGACCTGGATTGACCTAAATTTACTGTAGACCTGGATTTTCCAAAATTTACTGTAGACCTGGATTGACCTAAATTTACTGTAGACCTGGATTGACCTAAATTTACTGTAGACCTGGATTGACCTAAATTTACTGTAGACCTGGATTTTCCAAAATTTACTGTAGACCTGAATTGACCTAAATTTACTGTAGACCTGGATTGACCTAAATTTACTGTAGACCTGGATTGACCTACATTTACTGTAGACCTGGATTGACCTAAATATACTGTAGACCTGGATTGACCTAAATTTACTGTAGACCTGGATTGACCTAAATTTACTGTAGACCTGTATTGTCCTACATTTACTGTAGACCTGGATTGACCTAAATTTACTGTAGACCTGGATTGTCCTACATTTACTGTAGACCTGGATTGTCCTACATTTACTGTAGACCTGGATTGACCTAAATTTACTGTAGACCTGGATTGACCTAAATTTACTGTAGACCTGGATTGTCCTACATTTACTGTAGACCTGGATTGACCTAAATTTACTGTAGACCTGGATTGTCCTAAATGTACTGTAGACCTGGATTGACCTAAATTCTACTGTAGACCTGGATTGACCTACATTTACTGTAGACCTGGATTGACCTACATTTACTGTAGACCTGTATTGTCCTAAATTTACTGTAGACCTGGATTGACCTAAATTTACTGTAGACCTGGATTTTCCAAAATTTACTGTAGACCTGAATTGACCTAAATTTACTGTAGACCTGGATTGACCTAAATTTACTGTAGACCTGGATTGACCTACATTTACTGTAGACCTGGATTGACCTAAATATACTGTAGACCTGGATTGACCTAAATTTACTGTAGACCTGGATTGACCTAAATTTACTGTAGACCTGTATTGTCCTACATTTACTGTAGACCTGGATTGACCTAAATTTACTGTAGACCTGGATTGTCCTACATTTACTGTAGACCTGGATTGTCCTACATTTACTGTAGACCTGGATTGACCTAAATTTACTGTAGACCTGGATTGACCTAAATTTACTGTAGACCTGGATTGTCCTACATTTACTGTAGACCTGGATTGACCTAAATTTACTGTAGACCTGGATTGTCCTAAATGTACTGTAGACCTGGATTGACCTAAATTCTACTGTAGACCTGGATTGACCTACATTTACTGTAGACCTGGATTGACCTAAATTTACTGTAGACCTGTATTGTCCTAAATTTACTGTAGACCTGGATTGACCTAAATTTACTGTAGACCTGGATTTTCCAAAATTTACTGTAGACCTGAATTGACCTAAATTTACTGTAGACCTGGATTGACCTAAATTTACTGTAGACCTGGATTGACCTACATTTACTGTAGACCTGGATTGACCTAAATATACTGTAGACCTGGATTGACCTAAATTTACTGTAGACCTGGATTGACCTAAATTTACTGTAGACCTGTATTGTCCTACATTTACTGTAGACCTGGATTGACCTAAATTTACTGTAGACCTGGATTGTCCTACATTTACTGTAGACCTGGATTGTCCTACATTTACTGTAGACCTGGATTGACCTAAATTTACTGTAGACCTGGATTGACCTAAATTTACTGTAGACCTGGATTGTCCTACATTTACTGTAGACCTGGATTGACCTAAATTTACTGTAGACCTGGATTGTCGTAAATGTACTGTAGACCTGGATTGACCTAAATTCTACTGTAGACCTGGATTGACCTACATTTACTGTAGACCTGGATTGACCTAAATTTACTGTAGACCTGTATTGTCCTACATTTACTGTAGACCTGGATTGACCTACATTTACTGTAGACCTGTATTGTCCTACATTTACTGTAGACCTGGATTGACCTAAATTTACTGTAGACCTGGATTGACCTAAATTTACTGTAGACCTGGATTGACCTAAATTTACTGTAGACCTGGATTGACATCTCTCTCTATCTGCACAATATTATGTCAAGTTCTATATATACTTAGATGGAAGAGATATATGTAATCGATGCAATGCGTTGAGTGATACAATATTGCCTGTTCTGTTGATCCAAATAATAAATATGCACCAAAACATACGTTTGTGTCTACTGCATTATGTTCAGTACAGTGTGTGTGTGTGTGTGGTTCCCCAGGGCAGGGCCTGTGGTTCTTGGCTGAGCTGCCTCCCAGTGAAAATAGGGCTGTTTGGTGCTGGTTCCAGCCCTGTGCCCTGTGACAGGCTGGTATAGAGGACTGCCCACATATCTTACCAACTTACCCCCTGGTACAGCTCTCAGCTCCCAAGGCCTTAGATACAGTACTTTTCCCCTTGCACTGTAGTGCTTTTTAACTGGTTGTTGATCACATGCAGGACAGGAAACTGTAAACAAATTACCCAACATGTGGCGGATTGCAGGAGAATACTTCTCCTTTCCATCCCATCTCCTTCTCTCTCTTCTCCCTCTTGAATCTAAGGATACATCTCATCTCCCTCTATTCTCTCTCTTCCCTCCCTTAGTCCTCTCCATCATCTCTCTCTGTTCTCTCTCTTCCTTCTCTTAGTCCTCTCCATCATCTCTCTCTGTTCTCTCTCTTCTCTCTCTTAGTCCTCTCCATCATCTCTCTCTGTTCTCTCTCTTCTCTCTCTTAGTCCTCTCCATCATCTCTCTCTGTTCTCTCTCTTCTCTCCCTTAGTCCTCTCCATCATATCTCTCTGTTCTCTCTCTTCTCTCTCTTAGTCCTCTCCATCATCTCTCTGTTCTCTCTCTTCTCTCCCTTAGTCCTCTCCATCATCTCTCTCTGTTCTCTCTCTTCTCTCTCTTAGTCCTCTCCATCATCTCTCTCTGTTCTCTCTATTCTCTCTCTTCCCTCTCTTAGTCCTCTCCATCATCTCTCTCTGTTCTCTCTCTTCCTTCTCTTAGTCCTCTCCATCATCTCTCTCTGTTCTCTCTCTTCTCTCTCTTAGTCCTCTCCATCATCTCTCTCTATTCTCCCTCTTCTCTCCCTTAGTCCTCTCCATCATCTCCCTCTATTCTCTCTCTTCTCTCTCTTAGTCCTCTCCATCATCTCTCTCTATTCTCCCTCTTCTCTCCCTTAGTCCTCTCCATCATCTCCCTCTATTCTCTCTCTTCTCTCTCTTAGTCATCTCCATCATCTCTCTCTATTCTCCCTCTTCTCTCTCTTAGTCCTCTCCATCATCTCTCTCTGTTCTCTCTCTTCTCTCCCTTAGTCCTCTCCATCATATCTCTCTGTTCTCTCTCTTCTCTCTCTTAGTCCTCTCCATCATCTCTCTGTTCTCTCTCTTCTCTCCCTTAGTCCTCTCCATCATCTCTCTCTGTTCTCTCTCTTCTCTCTCTTAGTCCTCTCCATCATCTCTCTCTGTTCTCTCTATTCTCTCTCTTCTCTCCCTTAGTCCTCTCCATCATATCTCTCTGTTCTCTCTCTTCTCTCTCTTAGTCCTCTCCATCATCTCTCTCTGTTCTCTCTCTTCTCTCCCTTAGTCCTCTCCATCATCTCCCTCTATTCTCTCTCTTCTCTCTCTTAGTCATCTCCATCATCTCCCCTCTTTATTGTCACTCTTCTTGTTTTCTTCTTTGCCTCCCTGCAGAGTGCCTTGGAGCGAGGAGCTTACACCCACCCACCCTCTTTTCTATAACCTGTAGGGAACACAATATATGGTCTATACTTGGCATGTAGGTTTCTCACTTATGGGTGGCACAAATTGGGATATGGGGGAGGGAAATGGGCAAGGTATATGCAAATGAAATATTCTGTTTACTACAGAATTCTATAGTAAGTTCTGTAGTATTCTATAGTAAATTGTAGTATTTTCTTCATGTGGTCTCCTGTGGTGTCGTAGCCCTACACCCAGAGACAAGCAGGGACCATATCCACCCTCCTCTCCTCCTCTTAGCCTGAAGATAATCTTATGTTTTAATTGTCACATCTTATTTAGACAGCAGTGACATTCACTAGGGGACAGCACAGAGCGGAGGGGCGGGCCAGAGTAATCAGAGGAGATGAGATGGAGAAGAGGGAGAGAGAGAGAGAGAGAGAGAGAGAGAGAGAGAGAGAGAGAGAGAGAGAGAGAGAGAGAGAGAAACCGCTGGCGCCCAGTCATCAAGCAGCTGCAGCAAGAGGAATTTAGCTTTGAGCGCTCTCCATCTTCCTCCCTCTCTCCCCTCCCTCGCTTTTCTCATCTCCGCTCTTTCTCTCCCACCGCCTGGGCATGATCTGATTTGACAAGCACGACGCTGTCATCTTGAGTTTGTCCAATTTGAAATGCTAATTAGTGAACTCGCAGCCGTTTTGTTTCGCTCGCCGCTGTTGTTTGTCTTCTAGTTGTCTTCTCTTGACTCTTTCTCCTTCCCCTCTGCTCTTTCTGAGGCTGGAACTTCAGACCCTGGTCTGTGTCTGAGACGCAGACAGTGGTGGAAGATGGTATCAGGGTATTTAGGTCATAGCACCATGATGAGGAGTCCCACAGGACAAACAAAGGCGTTGTGATCGAGGCAAACAGATGCGTCATGATCGAGGCAAACAGAGGCATCATGATTGAGGCAAACAGAGGCATCATGATTGAGACAAACAGAGGCATCATGATTGAGGCAAACAGATGCGTCATGATTGAGACAAACAGAGGCATCATGATTGAGGCAAACAGAGGCATCATGATCGAGGCAAACAGATGCGTCATGATTGAGGCAAACAGAGGCATCATGATTGAGACAAACAGAGGCATCATGATTGAGGCAAACAGATGCGTCATGATTGAGACAAACAGAGGCATCATGATCGAGGCAAACAGATGCGTCATGATTGAGACAAACAGAGGCATCATGATTGAGGCAAACAGAGGCATCATGATCGAGGCAAACAGATGCGTCATGATTGAGACAAACAGAGGCATCATGATTGAGGCAAACAGAGGCATCATGATTGAGACAAACAGAGGCATCATGATTGAGGCAAACAGATGCGTCATGATTGAGGCAAACAGAGGCATCATGATTGAGGCAAACAGAGGCATCATGATCGAGGCAAACAGATGCGTCATGATTGAGACAAACAGAGGCATCATGATTGAGGCAAACAGAGGCATCATGATTGAGGCAAACAGAGGCATCATGATTGAGACAAACAGAGGCATCATGATTGAGGCAAACAGAGGCATCATGATTGAGGCAAACAGATGCGTCATGATTGAGGTAAACAGAGGCATCATGATTGAGGCAAACAGAGGCATCATGATTGAGGCAAACAGATGCGTCATGATTGAGGCAAACAGAGGCATCATGATTGAGGCAAACAGATGCGTCATGATTGAGGCAAACAGAGGCATCATGATTGAGGCAAACAGATGCGTCATGATTGAGGCAAACAGAGGCATCATGATTGAGGCAAACAGAGGCATCATGATTGAGGCAAACAGATGCGTCATGATTGAGGCAAACAGAGGCATCATGATTGAGGCAAACAGAGGCATCATGATTGAGGCAAACAGAGGCATCATGATTGAGACAAACAGAGGCATCATGATTGAGGCAAACAGAGGCATCATGATTGAGGCAAACAGAGGCATCATGATTGAGGCAAACAGAGGCATCATGATTGAGGCAAACAGAGGCATCATGATTGAGGCAAACAGAGGCATCATGATTGAGGCAAACAGAGGCATCATGATTGAGGCAAACAGAGGCATCATGATTGAGGCAAACAGAGGCATCATGATTGAGGCAAACAGAGGCATCATGATTGAACACAAACCTCTCTGATAGAGAGGGCTAATGGCTGGGAGGCCAGGAATGATCACCTAATGGCTGACGACTCTCTGTCTCTCACTTTCTCTCTCTATATGTTCTTCTCTCTCTCTGACCTCTCTCTCCCTCTCTGTTCGACGTAACTCTGACAGCTCCAGGGGCTAAGACAGAGGAGGAAAAGGGGGAGAGAGCTAGAAATGCAGAATGAGAGAGATAAATAGAAAGGAAAAAGGAAGAGATCCAAAGGAAAGACGTCGTACTCTACAGCCGTGCCCCACATCGCCAGCAGGTGGCGGTAGCAGCGTACACCAGCTGTGGTTACCGCCACTGATCCGTTCGTCACACCATCAGCGCCAGCCTGCCTCATGTTCCTCATTTCCCCATTTCTGGGATCCTGGATCACTGCCAATCAGAATGAAAATGGATGTAGAAGTAATCTATGTCATGGCTGTCTTAATACCCTGATACAGTGATGAAATCATTTAATCACAAATCATCATCATCTCCCTCTCCTCTTTCTGTTAAACTCTGCTGTTACATTAAAATGTTTTTATTTTCATTTTAAATAAGAGCCTCTCTCTGTGTGATTAAGAGGAGATTTAAGCACTCTGACAGACAGACAGCTCCTAGCCTAGCTCTCCCTGTCTGATTCCGTGTGATGGGTTTTGTTAGCACCCGGGACAGAACGTTCGGTGTCACTTGTAGAGATGACATTATATCAGCATTATCCCTGCCTCACACGTGTTATCTGCCTTAACAGAGTTTTAGGGAGTTTTAACTACAGCACTGCTTAACGGCTTAAGGATGGAGGGATGGCGGTAATGGAGGGATAGACGGATAGTGATAACTCTGGTCTCTTCACTCACAGTCACACTAAAGGCTACTGTGGTTTGTGTGACATGCCAAATGTACAGGCCACAAAACGGACCGGTTAGATAATACTCAGATTCTACTGACTTCAGGTCTGATGATAAAGGTCTAAATGATTTCTAAATATTTTCAAATTCCAAAATGTAGAACAATCCTACTGGGCATAAGTGTCAATTCAACGTCTATTCCACATTGGTTCAACGCAATTTCTTTGAAATGACGTGGAAACAACGTTGAGTCAGCCAGTGTGTTCCCAGTGGGAGGGAACAATGTCATTGTTCAGTTGTAGGCCTTTCAGATTGTTATTCATATTCGTTCATTGCCATACACAGCAGTGCAAAGGTAGGGCTAGATGCCGGTGTGGAGCACAATGTCTGTCTGTGTGTCGACTTCCTGTGGTGTTCTCCCTTCAGTGTATCACCCCCTGGCCAACGCTACACTGTCCCGCTCCATCTCTCCACCTCATCCCTCACTTCATCCCTCGCTTCAGGGATGCAACACAGACACAGAAGAAAAAGGGGTCTATGTGGGGGTCCAAACATTTGATGTCTTGTGAGTTGTGTGTTGGGGAGCATATTGGTGATGAGGATTTTACTCCGTTTTTCATGTGTTATTTCTGTCCTGCACCTGAATCAATGGGATGCGTGTATATTTTATTTTCCAAAGGGTCATGATAAACTGGCAGTGGTGTGTGTGTGTGTGTGTGTGTGTGTGTGTGTGTGTGTGTGTGTGTGTGTGTGTGTGTGTGTGTGTGTGTGTGTGTGTGTGTGTGTGTGTGTGTGTGTGTGTGTGTGTGTGTGTGTGTGAGAGAGAGAGACGAGTCCTGATGGTGAGTAATGTTCTCCAGGCCTGGCGGCTGGCACTGCTCTGTCTCCCTGCAGGTGGGCATGAGTCACCGTACACACATACAAAGACACACACACACACACACACACACACACACACACACACACACACACACACACACACACACACACACACACACACACACACACACACACACACACACACACACACACACACACACACACACACACACGCACCACTCTGCCAAAAGAGAAGCCACCCAGAGCTCCTTGACCACCTCAGCCTCCAACCAGCCAGCAAGGCAGAGGACGTAGCAGCCAACTGGCCAACGTGCACCGAGACAAGCCAGCACTACATACCAGTACAGCACAGGAACAATGTGCCACTCTACTTTCTCTCTCTCTCGCTCTGTCTCTGTCTCGGTTGCTCTCTCTTCCCTCTCACTCTTTCACTCCCTCTATTTCTGTCCCCCTCTTGCTTTGCTCTTTCCCTCTCTGCTCCACTGCTCACTGCTCTTTTTCCCTCCCTCCCTCCCTCCCTCCCTCCCTCCCTCCCTCCCTCCCTCCCTCCCTCCCTCCCTCCCTCCCTCCCCCTCCCTCCCTCCCTCCCTCCCTCCCTCCCTCCCTCCCTCCCCCTCCCCCTCTCTCCCTCTCCCCTCCCCTCCATTATCAGTCACTCATATCTTATAGAGTCATATTTAATGGTCTGTGTACTGTACAACACTGAAAACCATCTGTAAATCAATGTTCTTTAAGAGGTGGCTTCACCCTAGGTTGATGGATTCATCAATATACTATTTTATAGTTGACTGATTGGTGTGTGTGTGTGTGTGTGCGTGTGTGTGTGTGTGTATGTAAATGTGTGTGTGTTTTAAGTACCATAACATACATAGCCTCTAAGTGCCGATAAAACGGTTAAACACTGTAATTGTAATTTACTCCCTGCTGTGTTGAGATTCCCAAGAGAGGTAACACCACTCGACATTCACACACACTCACACACACTCACTCGTCTCGTCCTCTGCATGTTTTAGAAGGGTCCAATTGTAAAGAATACACCACAAACAGCAGTTCCTCTCTGCATATTCAACATCTCTCCCCTGCAGAGTCAGTGGTTTGATCTTTACATGGGAACAGACATCAGTCCTCTCCACTCTCTGACTACCACTGTGGCCTGGCACACCCTGCTGGGAGTTGTTGGTCCCTACTGGTCTGTTAGGCGGTGTCCCAAATGCCACCGTATTCGCTTTATGGTGCACTACTTTCCATTTATAGTGCACTACTTTTGGCCAAAATTAGTGCACTGTAAAGGGAATAGGGTGCCATTTGGGACACTGTCTTACCAGGTCCTACTGGTATTTTAGGGGCCACAGGGTTAGAGCGGTAGCTGTGATTTATCATGATTCATCCCATCTGCTATGAACTAAAGAATAGCAGAGCTGGTTACAGAGTCAAAGGGACTAGTTCTCTTAATGAAGATAGACGTTGCCTTGCTCCTACGACCTTTGTGAAAGTGCAGTCAGAGTACTGACTCTATGTGTGCATGTGTGGGTAGTCTTTGATTGCACACTCAGGTACTTTTGTTTGTGTGTGTGTGTATATACATGTGTGTTTGTGCTTGTGAATGCCTGTGTGTGGTCTCTCACCCCTCACATCAATATTGCACTATGCCCTGGGGCAGCTCAGGGACGGAGTTACTTTGCTCTCCTCCTTTATCTCTCCTCTCCTTTTCTCCTCTTCTCCCTCTTCTTCCTCCTCCACGTCCTCTCTCGCTCCCCTCCTGAACCTTCAGCCTTGTTTACGGTCAGCCTCCATTCACTCCCACAGAGAGTACTAACACAATAACAGCCTAACCGTACAGAGAAGAACACTCTCTTAGTCAGAACATCCGTTCCCATTAGTTAGTTCAGATGAAACATCAATGAAATGCCATTTCACAGAACTCCTCTTTGAATCGACTGTGACCCCCGCATGTTCAGGTAGCTTCACAGTCAGAGAACCAATGCCAGCTGTAGACAATGCCAGCTGGAAGCAGGGTTGTAACCTTGTGTTTGTTCCAGGCTTCGAGGCGAGCAGAGTGTGAGGAGATGTGAGAAGAAGAAGAAGAGGAACACAGGGAGCTTGGACAGGGTCAGGGACAAATAGTAATGAAGACCCATCTTTGTGTTTTCTCTTGGAGCTACAGAGCTATGGAACCTGCTGCCGTACACAGATGCAGAACCATTCCTTTGTCTTGCCTCCCGTGACCTGTTCTGATGTTCTCAGACCTGTGGTTGGAGGCTGAATAGCAGCAGATCGCTGTGTTTTCTTTCTATTAGCTATAAAAGCATCAATAGCTCTTCTCTCTCTCTGTCTCTCGCTGTTTCTCCATTTCTCATTTACTGTTCCCTTCTCTTCTGTATGTGTGTGTGTCTGTGTTGTCAGCATAGTTAATCTGTTCCAGTGTCACTGCTGTTAATCCCTACAGTAGGATGACACTGTGTCTCTCTTTTAACCTCTCTGCTGTGACAGGGACAGGAGACAGCGGGAGGAGGTAGAGGGAAATAAAGAGACAGAGAGAAGAGCTCTAGCAGGAGAGAGAAGGGGGGGAGGGAGAGATGAAGGAATAGAAAGAAGAAGACAGACAGAAAGAATAAGAGATTCCGTCTGAGGATTTATGAATGTAGGCAGAGAGAGAGGGTGTGGGGGGTCACATAAAAGGCCCATTGTGTGTGCGTGTCTCATTTTGTGTGTGTGTGTGTGTGTGTGTGTGTGTGTGTGTGTGTGTGTGTGTGTGTGTGTGTGTGTGTGTGTGTGTGTGTGTGTGTGTGTGTGTGTGTGTGTGTGTGTGTGTGTGTGTGTGTGTGTGTGTGTGTGTGTGTGTGTGTGTGTGTGTGTGTGTGTGTGTGTGTGTGTGTGTGTGTGTGTGTGTGTGTGTGTGTGTGTGTGTGTATAAGCGGTGCGGTGGTGAGGGTTAACTGAGCTGCTCTGTCAGTGCCGTTTGATTAGGTGATCTCAGCTTCATATTCCCCACAGGAGAATAAAGAGCAGCTATTTCCTCTGCAAACACAGAGCAGGACAAAGGAGCCATTGACGGGAGTGGGGGGCCTCTGAAGGTCCTCTCCGAACCCCCCAGCCCCAGGCTCTGTTAGTGGGGCCTGACGCGACCTGTGTGAGATTGTGTGTTTGTGAATGCGTGCATGCGTGGGTGTGCACTTGAGGGTAGGAATAGGACTGAGTGTGTGTGTGTGTGTGTGTGTGTGTGTGTGTGTGTGTGTGTGTGTGTGTGTGTGTGTGTGTAGGGCTGACTGGGACCAGGAAAAGACAACATTACTCACCATGCCCCCATCCCTGGTCCTGGCTAGTACTGCTGACTGAGGCTGGCTAAGGCAGAGAGGGGAAACACTACCCCCAGAATGTTTACTGTATAAGGGACACACTAGACTCGAGGGGGGCCCAAGACTAGAGTTTGATGTGTGGTGTACTGAGATCAGCTTTACATACAGACGCACACACACCCCCTCCCCACACACACCTAAAGCATAAATCTGTATGAAACAAAGTGTATGCGTGTGTTAGGTAATACAGCGGGAGTAAATAGAGATTAGGACCTCTGTAACAACACTGGGTTGTTTTATTGTTATTAACTGTAATTGCCAATATGTTATTTTTTAAATGACGGCTTCGCATAAAAACTCTACAAAAATCCGCAATGACCTGCTGTGATAGTAGATAGAAACGGCTGCAATGCACTTAACCAAAGCATTCCAGTGTGAATTCCAGTGAGTGTGAGTTAATATAACTACATTGCAGGGACAACAGTCAGACATATTCAGTGGCCGGGGTTTGGCTGGACTCCCAGTGACAGCGTAGGGAGGGAGGGAATGAGGGATTTTCAGGTCTCTCCAGAGATGTTCAATCGGGTTCAAGTCCGGGCTCTGGCTTGGCCAGTCCAGGACATTCAAAGGCTTGTCCTGAAGCCACTCCTGTGTTGTCTTGGCTGTGTGCTTAAGCTCGTTGTCCTGTTGGAAGGTGAACCTTCACCCCAGTCTGAGGTCCCGAGTGCTCTGGAGCAGGTTTTCATCAAGGATCTCTCTGTACTTCGCTCCGTTCATCTTTGCCTCGATCCTGACTAGTCTCCCATTCCCTGCCTCTGAAGAACATCCACAGCATGTGCTGCCACCACAATGCTTCACCGTAGGGATGGTGCCAGGTGTGCTCCAGAAGTGACACTTAACTTTCAGGCCAAAGAGTTCAATCTAGGTTTCATCAGACCAGAGAATCTTGTTTCTCATGGTCTGAGAGTCTCAATTTAATTTACTACAGCTCCAATCAAGGGCATCTCAAGGATGATGAATGGAAACAGGATGCACCTGTGCCTTCTCATACAAAGGGTCTGAATACATGGTATTTCTGTTTTCTATTTTTAATACATTGTTTGTTTTTACCTGTTTTTCACTTTGTCAAATCATGTCCAATCAATTTCATTTACTACAGGTGGGGCAATCCGGATGGAGACAGGTGGAAATCCCTCAGCATCGAAGGATCCAACACGTCCTCCACCGGCACCCAGCATGAACAATAACAGCACAGCACCCGCCAAAAAAAGCAGCCATCATGTAATAATCCTGCACAACACCATGGGGAAACAGGAACAAATAAATACACGAACAAAGATCCTCCGGACCGCCCGGCCTCTGGGACGACCCCAATCCCAGTCCACGAGGTACTGAAGGCCCCTCGTCCGACGCCTCGAGTCCAGTATCGACCGAACTGCATACGCCGGAGCCCCCTCGATGTCCAGAGGGGGCGGAGGAACCTCCCACACATCAGCTTCCTGTAGCGGACCAGCCACCACTGGCCTGAGGAGAGACACATGAAACGAGGTAATCGGGGGGAAGCTGTAGCCTGTAACACACCTCGTTTATTCTCCTCAGGGCTTTGAATGGCCCCACAAACCGCTGGCCCAACTTCCGGCAGGGCAGGCGGTGGTGCAGGTTTCGGGTCGAGAGCCAGACCCGGTCCCCCGGTGTGAACACCGGGGCCTCGCTGCGGTGGCGGTCAGCGCTCGCCTTTTGCCGCCTCCCGGCCCGTTGTAGGTGCACATGTGCGACGTCCCAGGTCTCAAATACCTCAGTACGCACAGGAAAGGAGAGAGGTTAGTGGAGGAGTGGCGGGGTGAGTTTTGGGCCCTCTCTGCCCAGGGGATGAACACCGCCCACTCCCCCGGCCAGTCCTGGCAATATGACCATAGAAACCTACCCACATCCTGATTTACTCTCTCCACCTGCCCGTTATTCTCTGGGTGAAAACCTGAGGTGAGGTTGACCGAGAACCCCAGACGTTCCATGAACGCTCTCCAGACCCTGGACGTGAACTGGGGAGCCCGGTCAGAAACTATGTCCTCAGGCATACCGTAGTGCCGGAAGACGTGTGGCCTCCGCAGTCTGTAGGGCCTTAGGGAGACCGGGCAAAGGGAGGAGACGGCAGAACTTAGAAAACCAATCCACAATGACCAGGATTGTGGTGTTGCCCTGTGAGGGAGGAAGATCCGTCAGGAAGTCCACCAACAGGTGCGAACACGGCCATTGCGGAACAGGTAGGGGTTGTAATTTCCCTTTGGGCAGGTGCCTGGGAGCCTTGCACTGGGCACACACCGAGCAGGAGGAAACATAAACCCTCACGCCCTTGGCCAAGGTGTACTTCCAGTACTTCCCACTAAGGCAACGCACCTTCCGAATGATGCCGGGATTACCAGAGGAGGGTGACGTGTGGGCCCAATAGATCAAACGGTCGCGGACAGCAGTCGGAACGTACAGGTGCTCAGCTGGACACTGGGGAGGAGTGGGCTCTGTGCTTACCGCCCGCTCCCACACCACCGGTCCCACCAGGCAAGAGGCCGGAAGTTTGGGAGTGTGATCCATGGACCGCTCCTCTGTGTCATACATCCGGGACAGTGCGTCTGCCTTAGCGTTCTGGAAACCTGGTCTGTAGCATAGAGTGAAAACAAAATGGGTAAAGAACATAGCCCATCTTGCCTGGCGAGGGTTCAGTCTCCTCGCCGCCCTGATGTACTCCAGATTGCGGAGGTCAGTCCAGATGAGAAAAGGGTGTTTAGCCCCTTCAAGCCAATGTCTCCACACCTTCAGAGCCTTGACAACAGCCAACAGCTCCCGGTTCCCCACATCATAGTTTTGCTCCGCCAGGCTGAGCCTCTTTGAAAAGAAAGCACAGGGGTGGAGCTTTGGTGGCGTGCCCGAGCGCTGAGAGAGCACGGCTCCTATCGCAGCCTCGGATGCGTCCACCTACACTATGAATACCAAAGAGGGATCCGGAGGAGCGTGCACGGGAGCCAAGGTAAACAGAGCCTTCAGGTGACCAAAAGCCCTGTCCGCCCCAGCTGACCACTGCAGTCGCACCGGTCCCCCCTTCAGCAGTGAGGTAATGGTAACTGCTACTTGACCCAAACCCCGGATAAACCTCTGGTAGTAGTTGGCAAACCCCAGAAACCGCTGTACTTCCTTTACCGGTGTGGGAGTCTGACAATTACGCACGGCTGAAATGCGGTCACTCTCCATCTCCAACCCTGACGTGGAAATGCGATACCCTAAGAAGGAGACGGACTGTTGGAATAACAGACATGTCTCAACCTTGACGTACAGGTCATGCTCCAACAGTCGACCGAGCACCCTGTGCACCAGGGACACATGCTCGGTGCGTGTGAAGTGGAGGGCCGAATGTATCCCTGCCCCAGGGAGACATATGTTTCCATAGCCACCGTCTCCTCCTGTGACAGAGGATACACGTGACTCCTGGGAAGTGCTGCGTCTACCAGGAGATTTATCACACAATCCCCCCGTTGATGTGGTGGTAATTTAGTCTCCCTCTTCTTACAGAAGGCGAGAGACAAATCGGCATATTCTGAGGGGATGCGCACTGTGGAGACCTGGTCTGGACTTTCCACCGTAGTCTCACCAATGGATATGTCAATACTAAAGAACTGTTCTTTTTTAGGATATGTCAATACTAAAGAACTGTTCTTTTTTTTAGGATATGTCAATACTAAAGAACTGTTCTTTTTTAGGATATGTCAATACTAAAGAACTGTTCTTTTTTAGGATATGTCAATACTAAAGAACTGTTCTTTTTTAGGATATGTCAATACTAAAGAACTGTTCTTTTTTTTAGGATATGTCAATACTAAAGAACTGTTCTTTTTTAGGATATGTCAATACTAAAGAACTGTTCTTTTTTAGGATATGTCAATACTAAAGAACTGTTCTTTTTTAGGATATGTTAATACTAAAGAACTGTTATTTTTTAGGATATGTCAATACTAACGAACGGTTATATGAGCAATGTTATATGACCAATCATATCGAGTGGTTCCAATGACGAATATTGATGTGAGTCACCCGTCCCTGGATGAAGAAGGCTGACAAAACATTACAGTGGAACCAAATGTAAGTTGTTATAACGAGTCAAGAAAAACATTTACAATTGAGAGGAATATGTTAGTTAGTGTAAAGACAAACTTTGTGCATATTTTTTTGTCATAAAGTTATTGTGTGAAAATTGCTATTTAGCAAGTTATCTGACTTGCTAACATTAGCCGGCTAGCTAGTGTTAGGAGAATTAATTTTGAATTTGTGTTTGTTTTTTAGGGACTCCTGAGAAAACCAGGCTGTCATCTTGTGAAACAGTGGATGTAAAGAATCTAGCTAGCTAAAGCATTTACTGCAAATTGAATGTATGATTGTGTAAGCTTGCCTTGCAATGCAGCTGAATTAACATAGCTAACTATTTACTTGGTTATTGTGTAGTGGTGTATGTATATGTATGTATATGTATGTATGTCTAAGGATGTGTAGCTAGCTACAGTATGTAGCCGGTCTGTGTATAGACCCTAAAACATTTGGTATGAATATTAGTTCAGAACCTCTCTATGAACCTCAGCTATCATAGTTGTTGTATCAACTTTCAAGTCTGAATGGCATTAAGGTAGCCTATGTGTAACCGGTGTGAAATGGCTAACTATTTAGTGGGGTGTTCGAGGGTGGCTGTTATTGATGTGTGCAGAGGGTCCCTGGTTTGAGCCCAGGTAGAGGAGAGGGACAGAAGTTATACTGTTATCTATGGATAGAGTAGAATATAATAACTTTATTGTGCCAAGGATGCAAGTCCTATATACACATGTACTGTAGTTATTACCACACATGAGATTCCCACATTGTAGCCTGTTCATTGAATCTATTCACTGATGTACTCTCCTTGGCGGTTCAGGTATGAATCTCTGAGACGTTATTTTTCAGTCATATTAAACTCCATTATTTGAATGATGCTCTGTCTGCATGTATGTATTACAGTTATACACTTCAACAGTGTTTACCACTCCTGCTCCTGGGACATCAATGATTACACATTGTAACTATGCAATAGACTAGAAACATGAAAAAAAATATGATTTGGTCCTTCTGTAGCTCATTCATATATAGTGGGTTCGATCCCCGGGAGAAAACAAATGACTGCATAAAAGCGTCGGCTAAATGGCATATATTATTATTATTATTATATTATCTAACTCCCTTCATCTGCATTAATCTGAGGACACAGGATAGCATTTCAATGAGACACTTAATTTCAACCAGTGGAGAATGTGAAACGCTTTATTGAAAGAAGTTCATTATCCAGGTGTTATAAATGCATTATAATTATGATAATTGTAATATTATATTATAAATACAAGTTCAATCTGTACTTCAATGCCCATATGGCGTGTATTATAAAACGAGGAAGAAAGACGAGGTGGGGAGAGAGGTGGAGAAGACAGAAAGGGAAAGAGGTAAGAACAGTGGCAGACAGCATATGATTCATGAATTACAGTACTACTCTAATATTCTCTCAGTTCATCACAATTGCTGTGTCTCCTAACCAGCCTTGGGCCCCCAGTTGGCCCGAAGGTTATCTTAAGAGCGGGTGGTGTGGCGATGACGGGACTGGCTTCCTCTCTCACATCAAAACATACCTGCAGACGAGTGACAAATGGATAGAGAGAGAGCATGATTTGGCCTTGTTTTTAAAAAAGTATAATTTATTCTTATTTCAATGTAAAGCATCGCTTTAATAATACTTCCTGTTGACCCGACCAAGTGACATCTCACCTATGATCATGCTGTGCCCTCTGTGTCAGGCAGTTCAGATGCGGGAGTGGTTCACCAAAACAGCTGATAAAACCTAGAGGATTTAGGGAGAAGGGGGAGAGGGATGAAGTGAAGAAGAGAGACTGTTATTGTGTGTGTGTGGTCTCACCTGGTGTCCACACTAAGTGGCTACAGAGTAATTTATGCTGAAAAACAGACACATGAGGACAAACAATAGAAGATAATGTCAATAGAAGATACTGTATGTGATGGAGACACCTATCGGAGTGTACCTGAAACATTTATATATAGAGGTACTATGATTCTCACCACTTGGTTATTGCAAGGCTAACCCCCAGGGAAATCAGGACTTGGCAGCAACAGATAGCAACAGATAGTCCAGTGAAAATGGCTGTGTTTGTCTGGTGTAAATCTGAAAATAATCAGCTGACATCTTAAGGGTTTTTTAAAATGAATGCATGTGAGACAGGTTCCATGTACCACAAGACAGGCAGAGATGGAGAAAAAGAACACAGAACAGTTTAATTACCTCTGGTTATGGACACTTTTGCCAGAAATACAGCTTCCACGGCCTGTTCCTCGGATAGTGAACATCTGGTAATATCTACATTTTCGAACCCCTTGATCAGCTCGCTCTCTGAAAGTAAAGGAAACAGCTTATTTTTTATAGATATGATAACAATAACTGAGATATGACCGTTCAATCTAAAGCAGCAGATGTCATTTTTAGGATACGTAAATACAGCCCAGTGCTGCTTACCTGAGATGACATCATCAATACAGCCCAGTGCTGCTTACCTGAGATGACATCATCAATACAGCCCAGTGCTGCTTACCTGAGATGACATCTTCATAGGTGTCCGCTTTGACTTCCTATGTGTCGGGAAAAGGTTGCTTTCAGAACAATTATTTTTGATTGAAAATAAAAACAAAAAGACACAAATGTACCTCCATGGCATATAACAATTTGCCTGTGAATAACCACACCTTCCTACAAACGTGCTACGGTATGCAGAATTGTTGACGCACAACTGAAGATGATGCCATATCCTGCCAGCACGCAAGCTTGTCACACAACGTTTGCTAAACTGGAACACTGGCGCGAGCTCATAGCAAATGAATGGAATCGAAGAGGCGAGGCGAAACGGATCAGAGGACCAATACGGGGCGTGGTAAGTCTCCATGGTTCAAACACACAGTGAAACCCAGGCTACCTAATTATGATTCTCAATCAGAGACAACTAATGACACCTGCCTCTGATTGAAAACCATACTAGGTTGAAACATAGAAATACCCAAATCATAGAAAAACAAACATAGACTGCCCACCCAACTCACGCCCTGACCATACTAACTAAATACAAAACACAGGAAATAAAAGGTCAGAACGTGACAACTGCGACCTGGCCAAGATAAAACAAAGCGGTGAGACACAAACAGAGTTACACATAATATAATAATAATAATATATGCCATTTAGCAGACGCTTTTATCCAAAGCGACTTACAGTCATGTGTGCATACATTCTACGTATGGGTGGTCCCGGGAATCGAACCCACTACCCTGGCGTTACAAGCGCCATGCTCTACCAACTGAGCTACAGAAGGACCATATGGAATAAACAAACACAGAGTTACACATGGAATAAACAAACACAGAGTTACACATGGAATAAACAAACACAGAGTTACACATGGAATAAACAAGCACAGAGTTACACATGGAATAAACAAACACAGAGTTACACATGGAATAAACAAGCACAGAGTTACACATGGAATAAACAAACACAGAGTTACACATGGAATAAACAAGCACAGAGTTACACATAGAATAAACAAGCACAGAGTTACACATAGAATAAACAAGCACAGAGTTACACATGGAATAGACAAGCACAGAGTTACACATGGAATAGACAAGCACAGAGTTACACATAGAATAAACAAGCACAGAGTTACACATAGAATAAACAAGCACAGAGTTACACATGGAATAAACAAACACAGAGTTACACATGGAATAAACAAACACAGAGTTACACATGGAATAAACAAACACAGAGTTACACATGGAATAAACAAGCACAGAGTTACACATGGAATAAACAAACACAGAGTTACACATGGAATAAACAAACACAGAGTTACACATGGAATAAACAAACACAGAGTTACACATGGAATAAACAAGCACAGAGTTACACATGGAATAAACAAACACAGAGTTACACATGGAATAAACAAGCACAGAGTTACACATGGAATAAACAAACACAGAGTTACACATGGAATAAACAAGCACAGAGTTACACATGGAATAAACAAACACAGAGTTACACATGGAATAAACAAACACAGAGTTACACATAGAATAAACAAGCACAGAGTTACACATGGAATAGACAAGCACAGAGTTACACATGGAATAAACAAGCACAGAGTTACACATAGAATAAACAAACACAGAGTTACACATGGAATAAACAAACACAGAGTTACACATAGAATAAACAAGCACAGAGTTACACATGGAATAAACAAACACAGAGTTACACATAGAATAAACAAACACAGAGTTACACATGGAATAAACAAGCACAGAGTTACACATGGAATAAACAAGCACAGAGTTACACATGGAATAAACAAACGTACAGTCAATAACACAATAGAAACAAAAGAAAGTATATACAGTGTGTGCAAATGGCGTGAGGAGGTAAGGCAATAAATAGGCCACGGTAGCGAAGTAATTACAATTTAGCAAATTAACACTGGAGTGATAGATGAGCAGATGGTGATGTGCAGGTAGAAATACTGGTGTGCAGAAGAGCAGAAAAGTAAACAAAAACAATATGGGGATGAGGTAGGTAGATTGGGTGGGCTATTTACAGATGGGCTATGTACAGCTGCAGCGATTGGTTAGCTGCTCAGATAGCTGATGTTTAAAGTTAGTGAGGGAAATATAAGTATCCAGCTTCAGCGATTTTTGCAATGTTGTTATACCCCTCTTCAAAGTGCAGGGAACATGGAAAAGTAGCATACTTTGGGTGCTTGTCTGATATTCACTAGATCTCCAGAATAGAAGGGAAGTGAGGTAGATCGGGACTTGTAGAAGAACTACTTTGTAAACAAATAATAACGCTGAGCTCTTCTGGAGGTCAGGGATGGCCAGCCCATTCACAATCAATAAGAAATCCATAATCTATGGATTACCTTTGGGGAAAATAGACAAGGACATCGAAAAAATCCAGCTAAATAAATGATGAATGTGATTATTTCCTGTTCAATTGGACAACCCCCTTGTCACGGTTTTCTTCCTGGGAAGGAGAGGCGGACCAAAACGCAGCGTGGTTAGGGTTAAACATCTTTAATCAAGACGAATACCGGGAAAACAATACAAATACACAAAACAATACATGTGAAAACCGAAACAGTCCTGTGTGGTGAAACAATCACAGACACGGAAACAACCACCCACAAAACCCCAGAAAAACAGGCTACCTAAATATGGTTCCCAATCAGAGACAATGACTAACACCTGCCTCTGATTGAGAACCATATCAGGCCAAACATAGAAACAGACAAACGAGACATCCAACATAGAATGCCCACTCAGATCACACCCTGACCAAACTAAACATAGAACATACAAAGCAAACTATGGTCAGGGTGTGACAGCCCTTCGCATGATCAAAACTGGATCGTGTTCAGATATTTTGTTTCTATTACTGGGAGAGGGAGAGAGAAAGAGAGAGAGAGAGAGAGAGAGAGAGAGAGGGAAATGTGAAATTGCAGTAAGGCAGACATTAGGGGTATTTATCTTTGTGTGACAGACCATGCTGCTGTGTCAGGTTCCTGTTTGTCTTTTCCATTGAGATGGCGATATGAAGGGCGTGCGTGTGTCTGTCCGTCTGTGTGTTTGCGTGTCTGCGTGTTTGCTTGTGTATATGTGTTTGTGTATGTAGGTATACTGTGTGTGTGTGTGTGTGTGTGTGTGTGTGTGTGTGTGTGTGTGTGTGTGTGTGTGTGTGTGTGTGTGTGTGTGTGTGTGTGTGTGTGTGTGTGTGTGTGTGTGTGTGTGTGTGTATCCCTCTGTCTCCTGGCACACACTAAATGAAGCTGTGTTCAGACTGTGAGGCTGGGCTGGTTCCGGTGGCCCGTATTCAGATCTATATTAAGGCTGTGGGACTGAGGACTGGGGTTTTGGACTGTGGTCGGGCAGGGGCCCTGTGTGGCTGGGAAATACAGAAGCCCCTAGGGATCTACCTGGAAAACAATGTGGTCAAGCACACACAGTCACACACACACACACACACAGCCCACACACCTCACCACCACCACTACCCTGTGTCTAATCTGACTACCGGAGAGTTAGCGTATCAGTGACAGGAAGTCCCACACAGCCACTTCCTGTTGGGTCCAGGAACAATGGCCATTGTCGCTATGGAGACTCGGTGAGCTGATATGGTGTGACCTCACCTCCGTACACCCACGTACCATTGAAGGGCGTTAGTGTGTGTGTATTCTCCATTGAAGGGCGATACATTGCCCATCCTTTAAATAGAGCGAGCGATGAAAGATTGACTAGGATGTGGCGCCGCATAAATATGAAAAACAAAACAGAGCAAAACAAAAAAGGTTTCAAAACAGCATTGTTGTCCAAAACTCCAAAAGGCTCATTTGTCGGGCAGGTTGATGTTTATCAAGTGTTTTGAAGGTTTCGGTATCCAAAATGGCTCTATCAGTCTGGTCAATCCTAGTGTGACTGTTTCAGAGCTGGGTTTTTGATAGTCCTTCACTGAAAAAGTATTTACTGTAGATACTGCACCCACTGATGATGTGAGGGCATTGTGTGTATGCTTGTATGTATGTGCGTGTGTGTGTGTGTGTGTGTGTGTGTGTGTGTGTGTGTGTGTGTGTGTGTGTGTGTGTGTGTGTGTGTGTGTGTGTGTGTGTGTGTGCGTGCGTGCGTGCGTGCGTGCGTGCGTGCGTGCGTGCGTGCGTGTGTGTGTGTGTGTGTGTGTGTCAGTAGCTCTCTGTCCCCATCTGTAGACAGCAGCTGCTGTCAGGATCTTTCTGGGGATTAAACTCTTCACACAATCTGTCTCTCCACCTCTCCATCTCTCTACCTCCATCACTGTACCTCTACATCCTTCCATCTCTCCACCTATATCAGTCTACTTCTGTCAATCCAACTCTGCACCTAAACATCTGTTTATCTCTCTAGCTCAATGACTCTACCTCTCCATCTCTCTAGCTCAATGACTCTACCTCTCCATCTCTCTAGCTCAATGACTCTACCTCTCCATCTCTCTAGCTCAATGACTCTACCTCTCCATCTCTCTAGCTCAATGACTCTACCTCTCCATCTCTCTAGCTCAATGACTCTACCTCTCCATCTCTCTAGCTCAATGACTCTACCTCTCCATCTCTCTAGCTCAATGACTCTGCCTCTCCATCTCTCTAGCTCAATGACTCTACCTCTCCATCTCTCTAGCTCAATGACTCTACCTCTCCATCTCTCTAGCTCAATGACTCTACCTCTCCATCTCTCTAGCTCAATGACTCTACCTCTCCATCTCTCTAGTTCAATGACTCCACCTCTCCATCTCTCTACCTCAATCACTACCTCTCCATCTCTCTACCTCAATGACTCTACCTCTCCACCTCTCTACCTCCTTTCCTTCACTGTCACACTATCTCTTTCCCTCTATCTCTCCATCTCTAACTGATCCTGCTCGGACCTTGGGTACAACTCTATGGAGTTGGAGGGACATCAAATGTGTGTCTGTATGTGTTCTGTGTGTGCTTGAGTGTGTTTTTGCATTCTGTTCTGTAATGTGTGTGTATGTGTGTTAATGTGAGTGTGTGTGTGGCTTTGAGGGTGATTGAGTTTTATCCCACTGTCACAGAGGATGTGTCATTCTGACTCCTTTGTTCAGTGTAGCAGAGCCTTGTCGCTATGACTTGCTGCTGTGTGTGTGTGTGTGTGTGTGTGTGTGTGTGTGTGTGTGTGTGTGTGTGTGTGTGTGTGTGTGTGTGTGTGTGTGTGTGTGTGTGTGTGTGTGTGTGTGTGTGTGTGTGTGTGTGTGTGTGTGTGTGTGTGTGTGTGTGTGTGTGCGCGCGCACGCGTGTGCCATGTGCCTGTGTGTTTTCACCCGCTGTCGGCTTTAGTTATTAGTCACTCAGTCTGTCTCGAGACGCCTTTTTTCTTCAAATCATTTCTAAGTAATAAATCCATAAGCAGACAGATGTAAGCTGGGGACCAAATACACCCATATATTAGACATCTACTATATTAGACATATATCTCTCTGGATGCTTGATGTTAGCTGATGAGGAAGAAGTGCAATCACATCCCTTTCTGTAAAATCCTCCAGAGATTTAGCTATTCTCATTCCTCCCCATGTGTTGGACAGTTAAGACAGAGGCTAAGTAAGATACAGTTGAAGTCATAAGTTTACATACACTTAGGTTGGAGTCATTAAAACTAGTTTTTCAACCACTCCACACATTTCTATAGTTTTGGCAAGTCGGTTAGGACATCTACTTTGTGCATGACACAAGTAATTTTTCCAAAAATTGTTTACAGACAGATTATTTCACTTATAATTCAATGTATCACAATTCCAGTGGGTCAGAAGTTTACATACACTAAGTTGACTGTGCCTTTAAACAGCTTGGAAAATTCCAGAAAATTATGTCATGGCTTTAGAAGCTTCTGATAGGCTAATTGACATAATTTGAGTCAATTGGAGGTGTACCTGTGAATGTATTTCAAGGCATACCTTCAAACTCAGTGCCTCTTTGCTTGACATCATGGGAAAACATCATGGGAAAATCCAAAGAAATCAGCCAAGACCTCAGAAACAAAATTGTAGACCACAAGTCTGGTTCATCCTTGGGAGAAATTTCCAAACGCCTGAAGGTACCACGTTCATCTGTACAAACAATAGTATGCGAGTATAAACACCATGGGAACCCCACAGCCGTCATGTCACTCAGGAAGGAAACGCGTTCTGTCTCCTGGGTATGAACATACTTTGCGCGAGAAGTGCAAATCAATCCCAGAACAACAGCAATGGAGCTTGTGAAGATTCTGGAGGAAACAGGTATCTTTATCCACAGTAAAACAAGTTCTATATCGACATAACCTGAAAAGCCGCTCATCACGGAAGAAGCCACCGCTCCAAAACCGCCATAAAAAAGCCAGACTACAGTTTGCAACTGCACATGGAGACAAAGATCGTTATTTTTGGAGAAATGTACTCTGGTCTGATGAAACAAAAATAGAACAGTTTGGCCATTATGACCATCGTTATTTTTGGAGGAAAAAGGGGGAGGCTTGCAAGCCGAAGAATACCATCCCAACCGTGAAGCACGGTGGTGGCAGCATCCTGTTGTGGCGGTGCTTTGTTTCAGGAGGGACTGGTGCACTTCACAAAATAGATGGCATCATGAGGATGGAAAATTATGTGGCTATATTCAAACAACATCCCAAGACATCAGTCAGGAAGTTAAAGCTTGGTTGTAAATGTGTCTTCCAAATGGACAATGACCCCAAGCATACTTCCAAAGTTGTGGAAAAATGGCTTAAGGACAACAAGTCAAGGTATTGGAGTGGCCATCACAAAGCCCCGACCTCAATCCTATTGAACATTTGTGGGCAGAACTGAACAAGTGTGTGCGAGCAAGGAGGTCTACATACCTGACAGTTACACCAGCTCTGTCAAGATGTATGGGCCATAATTCACCCAACTTATTGTGGGAAGCTTGTGGAAGGCAACCCGAAACGTTTGACCCAAGTTAAACAATTTCAAGGCAATGCTAGCAAATGCTGATTGAGTGTATGTAAACGTCTGACCCACTGGGAATGTGATGAAAGAAATAAAAGCTGAAATAAATCATTCTCTCTACTATTATTATTCTGACATTTCACATTCTTAAAATGAAGTGGTGATCCCAACTGTCCTAAAACAGGGACTTTTTGCTAGGATTAAATGTCAGGAATTGTGAAAAACTAAGTTTAAATGTATTTGGCCTAGGTGTATGTAAACTTTAGACTTCAACTGTATGTCTGTTCTGACTACTTCATGTGTGTATCCTCTCTTAAATCCTAATATTTGAGGGGGTTTGGTAGATTAAAAACATTGTGTCCATCTGTGGAGGCTGCTGAGGAGAGAACGGCTCATAATAATGGCCCGGAACGGAGCAAATGGAACAGCATCAAACTCCTGGAAACCATGTGTTTGGTGTATTTGATACCATTCTACTGATTCTGCTCCAGTCATTACAATGAGCCAGTCCTCCCCATTTAAGGTGCCACCAACTTCCTGTGGTGTCAGTTGATCTAAAACAGTGTAAATACTGAGGAAAAATGTAGATAGACACATTTCGCAGATTTCCCACCCGACACAATGAACCTTGAAGCTAGAAAAACAGGGTCTCCGAACTGATAACAAAAATGAAAGAGAAACACTAAGGTCATTCATTCCCTAATCTCTCTGAAACAGATCTGACCAAATTACGCTATATTTTAAACAGGATTATTTATTCCGTGGTTTACAATGATTTTACTCTTTGACATTGTCACAATCACATTAGAGGGAAATATTATACAGAAACAGACGCTGTGTCCGCTTTTTAGCAAAGCTGTGTCCTAATTACACCTACTTTGAAATGAGCATTTTTATTATTGTAATTGAGTTGCACAATGATATAGCAAAAAGCCTCAGTAATACCAGATTAGAAATTCATTATGATTTTCTGTAATACTGTCCAGCTGCTGTGTTTTGTCTGTCCTGCAAATGAAACTAATCCGGACGTAACTGGACATTTGATAAGTTTAATTCTTGTTCTTTCAGTTGGTCTGCCCAAATCAAATGTAATTGAGTGTGTGTGACTGTGTTGTCTGGTGGAGTGTGGGGGATTTTCCTTTGCAAGATGGACAAATAAATCCCATTTTATTATTTAAGTAAATAGCTGTAAAGCTACCAGTATAATTGACATGATACGAGACATGAAATGTCATTGTTCATTCCTTTGTTATTCAAAATAGTTCTGTGTCTCAGTACAAACATATCGATTGTTTTGAGGAACCAGAAGCCCATCTGCATCTGTTTAGTCCAGATTCTACATTTGGCCTACTTCTGTTCCGCAGATCAGATACACACACACGCACACACACACACACACACACACACACACACACACACACACACACACACACACACACACACACACACACACACACACACACACACACACACACACACACACACACACACACACACACACACACACACACACAGCCAGCTAGCTAAGGTAAATAAGTATAGTGGCTAGCAACGTCAATTTAAAACAGTTGAAATGATTTATTCCAATTTCACAATATGTACTCATATAAAGACAAATATGATAAAGAAAGAGTGTTCTCTTTCCTGTCTTTTCAGTCCTCTGAAGCAGTAGGTAGTCAGCAGGTAGTCAGCAGGTAGTCACTGTCAAAAACACCGTCCTTGGAGAGCAATTCTGAGGTAATAATTATGCTGGACTGAGCGAGCGCTTCTGAGGTGAAATAATACTAGAAATGCACGCATCCTCCGTCCTTCGCAACCGCTACCAGGTCAAATAGATCCAAGCAACCAGCATAGCAACGGATGCTTTGGTTCATTATGTAACCCGGTCAGAATATAGCAAGTTCTAGCAACAGCTCTAGCAACAGAAGCTAGAACTCATTGAGGGCACAATTTTTTTGGCAGGGGGACACTACTTGGCATGACAGGCACCCCAGGGGTGCGTGCTAAGTCCTCTCCTGTACTCCCTGTTCACCCATGACAGAGTGGCCAAGCATGACTCCAGCACCATCATTAAGTTTGCCGATGACACAGCGGTGGTAGGCCTGTTCACCGACAACGATGAGCCAGCCTATAGGGAGACAGTCAGAGACAACAACCTCTCCCTCAACATGCTCAAGACAAAAGAGATGATTGTGGACTACAGGAAAAGGAGGACCAAGCATGCCCCCATTCTCATCGACTGGGCTTTAGTGGAGCAGGTTGAGAGCTTCAAGTTCCTTGGTGTCCGCATCACCAACAAACTATCATGGCCCAAGCACACCAAGACAGTCGTGAAGAGGGCACGACAATGCCTAATCCCCCTCGGGAGACTGAAAAGATTTGGCATGGGTCTTCAGATCCTCAAAAGGTTATACAGCTGCACCATCCAGAGTGTCTTGACTGGTTGCATCACCACCTGGTATGGCAACTGCTCAGCCTCCGGCCGCAAGGAGCTGCAGGGGGTAGTGCATACAGCCCAGTACATCACTGGGGCCAAGCTTCCTGCCAAACAGGACCTCTATATCAGGCGGTGTCAGAGGAAGGCCCTAAAAATGAAAGGCCAAAGACTCCAGCCACCCTATTCATAGACTGTTCTCTCTGCTACCGCAAGGCAAGTGGTACTGGAGTGCCAAGTCTAGGTCCAAAAGGCTTCCTAACAGCTTCTACTCCCAAACCATGAGACTGCTGGACAGCTAATCAAATGCCTACCCGTACTATTTGCATTGACCTCCCCCCTCCTCTTTTGCGCTGCTGCTACTCTGTTTATTAAACTGTACCCCCGCATATCTGTACCGGTACCCCCTGTATATAGCCTCATTATTGTTATTTTATTGGTAGTCTTTTATGTTTTACTTTAGTTTATTTGGTTAATAATGTCTCAACTCATATTTTTCTTAAAACTGCATTCTTGGTTAAGGGCTTGTAAGTAAGCATTTCACGGTAAGGAATACTGGTTGTATTCGGTGCAGGTGACAAATACAATTTGATTGATTTGAGGTTCACCTTCCAACAGGGCAATGACCCGAAGCACACAGTCAAGACAACGCAGGAGTGACTTCGGGACAAGTCTCTGATTGTCCTTGAGTGGACCAGCCAGAGCTTGGACTTGAACCCAATAAAACATCTCTGGAGAGACCTGAAATAGCTGTTCAGCAACGCTCCCCATCCAACTTGACATAGCTTGAGAGGATCTGCAGAGGAGAATGGGAGAAACTCCCCAAATACAGATGTGCCAAGCTTGTAGCATCATACCCAAGAAGACTCGAGGCTGTAATCGCTGCCAAATGTTCCTCAACAAAGTAAAGGGTCTGAATACTTATGTAAATGTAATATTTCCGTTTTTTTTATACATTTGCAAAGATTTCTAAAAACCTGTTTTAAAAAAATCTATTTAAGAATACGGCTGTAACTTAACAAAATGTGGAAAAAGTCAAGGGGTCTGAATACTTTCCGAATGAACTGTATATGTGTTGTGCACTTGCCTCGCTGTATTCAGTCATTTTCTATCATTCGGCATTTGAGAGTAACAATATATTCTATACTTCAAGTGCAGGCCTACTTGAGAGAGAGAAATAGCAGCAAGCTCTCACAGTCTCATTGTAAAATGAGACGTTTGTCCACATTTCCCTAAACGTCAAATTTCCAAGTTGCTCTAAACATCCCAATTCGACATGTTTGTTGACACAGCACTGCCTATCACTGGGATTGAACATTC